>NW_010554155.1:4653-13037 GCF_000687285.1 Phaethon lepturus | reverse complement strand
TCCTGCTGCATTGAGGTGATTGCTCAGCTTCTCCTCAGTTCAGTGCACTTCTCAAAAGTCAGGTTCACTGCATGAAGCTATTAATCTTTTCATTTTTATTTGTGTTTGTCCTTTTTCTGTACTTAACTTTTTACCAATGAGTCATCCTTCCTTCCTTCCTCTGCCCTCCAAAAAATGTCCCATCTCAGCAAAGCAGGGTTAAAAAGCTACCATTTAAAATTAGCAACACTTTTCAATTTCTTTATGCTAAAATAAGTGATTAATCCTCTATATAAAAACCACAGAACTACATCCATGAAACTTATTTTTCCAATAGGCTTTACTGCTCAAACAGGGAAGGCTGTGTCTAGATTGCCTATTTATTTTCATCTGCTTAATTCCATTGCTTACTGTTAAGACCTACATCCAGCTACTTAGAAATATATCAGTTCGGTGCCTTGCTAGGCCTCCTGTATATAATGTATAATACAGAGTACAATCAGTAACATTTGCTGTGGCTTGCTCTCCATCTCCTTTTATGTCTTTTATGGCAGTTTCATTAGATCTACTGTTTCATAGTTGCCAAGGATGCTGTTAAAACTGAAAAACATGCAGGTGTCACGACATTTACTGTTCCAGAATGCTTGAGATCTAGTGCAAAAACATAGGAAAACCAAGAGAAAAAGGATTCCAAGTAAACAGACTTGTGCTGAGTCTTGTTTTAATCCTGTACCTTCTGCCTTGCAAAGCAGGTTGATCTTTCAATATCACTTGGAGAAGGACCCAGAAAAGGTCTAGAGAGAAGTACAGAAAAGGGTGAGTGATGACACTGGGCACAATACAGAGCAGACAGATGAATGGTAACATGGTGAGAGGCACCAATTTGTGCATTTGTTTTCCTATTTATCACGTATATATGTTTCCCCACAGCAGTACATTAAGCACTTGAATTCCATGACAATGGATTTTCAAGAATATTTAGAGCATCCTCAGATCTGGTCTGTATGGATAAATATTCATCAGTCTATACACTGTGACTAATTTATACAGGATGAGCAAATACACTTTCATGGTTGGTTGAGAGGACTCATCTGTTTCTGTCAACTTGTATCAGATTCAGCATGACATTAATCAGTATCCTTTTTGATGAGTTCTGCCATCTGTGGGAGGTTATATAGTACGTTGTTATGCATCAGTCTAAAAACTTGTAGAATAAGAGACAGTGGGACAAATTTCACATCATGGGTCACTTAAAATAATAACCACCCTTTAAGTCTCCTTGAACATAAATAAAAACAAGAGCATATTAGAAGCTGCAGGAGGTACAGAATTAGATTAACACAATCCTGGTTTACATAGAATACTGCTGGAAGACTTCCTTGATTCCTTAATAACACTTTAAAAAATCCCTTACTTTATTCAGCTGTCAAACCATTCATAACAATTTTCATGTAGCTTATTGCATTGTTCAAGCTTGTGTGTACAAACAGTAATTTGAAAACTATTGTATTTTCTTGTAAAAAAACCTTGTATTTTCTTCAGATTGTTAACTGTTTAGCAACTATTATAAGTGGACTTGGCATAAAACTGAAGGAAAAATGGTCAGTATTCGAAAACGATCAGCAAAAGAGTCAATGTTGTAATGCATGTTAAATAGCAGTAGTGAGATAAAGAAAAGGCTTTTTTCAAAATTATCTGAGTGGTTCACAAGACATCAAGTACTAAGGGCGAATTCAAATCTGACAATAGTCTAGCCATTGACATCAATATTCCATTCTGTATGTTCAGAATTAACACAGTAATAATGACTAAAACTGAGGAAAAGGGCCAAATGTGCATGTAAACACTACTGTTTCATAAGCATTAAGTTTCATGCTAGGTTTCATTCTACGAACAGAGGAGATTTCTAATGTGCTTCTTAAAAGCTGGTAAGTATTCAAGATTATAGACATATGTATTTTGTGTACCACTTCTACCACTCATGTAGATATCAGAAAGAGAATTTGAGGTCAAAGAAAGAGACCCATTTGTTAAATTAAAAATGATACCTTTAGCCTTGTGTTTCCCTAGAAAAGATAAAGTAAAGAAGGTATTTAACTTGAGAAAATAATGTGTGAGAAGGTCTTTAAAAAAAGGTGGTAATTGTAGAAAAAGGTTGAAAGAAATTTGATGTAAGTTTTAGAACATCTGTTTCACAGAGAGTGCTTCACTGAATTTAGCAAAAGTTTGGAAAAAAAATTTTTCTTTCAATATTGAGAAGTTAACCACATACAATTTAAAATTATCAGGTTCTGAATCATTATTTGGCCACAGGAAGAAAACTGTTACCAACACTTCATTCACATTACGATCTGCCCCACTCCTCTCCCCAGATTCCTAAGCAACCCTTCAGAATATTTTCACAGGGATTACTTTTTGCTCAGAGAGGAATATGGTACACTATTCATCACTTCAGTGTTCCGGTGCAACTCTCTAAACCTTGAAGTTGCGCAAGTGTAAAACTGAAGTAAAGTGATGATAAATCATGTCATTTAGTTTCTAGCAGTGAGGTGAACCATCCAGACTATTATTGCTTTTGTATCTCTGGAGTTGCTCCCTGCATAACTATTAAGCTACCTGAACAAAATTCTATTTTTGTTAAAGTATCCTGAAAAATTATGTATTTTTGTAAATAAAATCCTCAAGCCTCTAGGCTAAAATACACCACTAAACAATAAAACATTTCTACAAATAGTATACCTACTGGATTTGCTGTTGCTCAGAAATACAGAATTACTTTTCTGCTCAGGTGCTGAATGTCTGTCAAGCTGTACTGAAACATCAGGTTAAGAAAGAATCCCTTAGTATGTAAATATTCCCCTTTAGTTATCTATCTGTATAGCTACAGCATTGCCTGAAGATGTTCAATGAGAAAAAAAATCAGATTATACCCAGTTGTGTTGACAAAATCCAAAGTGATAGAATCTGAACAGCTATTTCAGTTAAAGTAAAAACAGCTTTAAAAAGACAAACACAAGATCTCAAAGTAAAAATAAAATATCACCAGGATATGATGAGTTCCCTGTTGACTCTTTAAAGGATTCCAAATATTTTGCAAGCTCCAGATTCAGTCTTAAAAGGAGACAAAACATCAACTTTTTATCAATGTTACTCAGAGCGATCCCAGAGCTAGTATAAGCAAAAATTCCAAACCAGTATCCCCCAACCAGTGATAATGGTGTGGGAGAGAACCAAGGGAAAGAACAGGAGCAGAGGGGAGCAAAACAGTATGTGTCAAGTTTGTGCGACTTACCATCAGGGTATGTGTTATACTTCCCAAAGCTGGGAGCAGCAGTGGTTGCCTGGGCCAACAAGCCGCTAAGGAGCAATGTCCTGTTTGCCCCTTTGTGAGCAGGTCATGACTGATGAGTCTAAATAAGATAATACTTCTGATCTGTCTGCCCATGGGTTTGGTGTGTCGCCACTAGCCAAACAAACAGCATGACCACAGCTCTCACGATACGCCTACAGTCGCACCAAATCGGTTTTGTCCAGTTAGCACCTTTGGTTGGGTGGTAGCTGGGAGCACACCAGCAAGGAGGTAACAGACATGGTTGTTTTGCCGTAGGAGGGTTAGGAAATTCGAAATACATTATGTATTTAGCAGGAGACTGAGAAAGATTATATCAAGGCACTGAAATAAATGGGGACAGGTTCATAAGAGCTGGAGGGGTTGTAATGACATGGGATTTAGTGTTAGAGGGATATAGTATTGCTAAACTGAGTCTTTATTCACTCTTTCGTATAAGACCTCTTCTTTTTTGGCTTCTATTTGTCTTTCTGTTTCTCCTATCCAGTGTAACACTTGAGAGGCATATAACAATGGCCTTCTGCATGCCTGATATGCATCTACACCTTTTCTTCTCTAAATAATTCCAAATCAACCATCATGTCTTAAGACAGAAGTATGAATGCTTGTTAGACTGTTTATTCAGTATGACTTGATGCAGGATGTTGCCAGAGACCACAATCCTAAGTTCACAGTGTCTTTAACGAAATGATTTGCAAGGTTGAGATGTTTCTGATGCTGTTATAACCTTTTCTTAGGCTAGATTTACAAAAAAGTCAATGTTTCATGTTTCCCTAAGACAGTGTTAGCCAGACACTCCTCTTTTTCACGGTTTCTTGCATACCACTCCCGGCTCTGCACTGACTTCTGTGTCCTGACGTGTTCTCCTTTTGCCAGGCTAAAAAAGATACAGTTTATTTCTTCATTAGTTCTAACCTTTGTATGGCTGAGGTCCCTTTGCAAAACCAGCTCATATGTAGATAGGTCGTATTGAATATGATGATATGTGTTATTGGCCTGTATATCTTCTGATGTTAGCATTTTAAAAGCTAACAAGATAAAGACTGCAAAATAACCTGCATTTTTAGAGCACTGAAAGTGCTTTTCAACTGCCTTGAAAGTTAGCCCAACTTTCAAATCAGTGGCAAACCTCCTTTAAGAACAACGTTGAGCCACACTGAGTGCTTGAGAAGAATTTTCCAAACACCATTTGAGCACCATGATATATCAGCTGAAGAAAGATATCTTTCTATTCAATAGAGAAATATGCAAGTAAAAGAAAATGCTAATTTGAGGGACATTTGTATTAGTAAATTCAGTACAAATTTTTTATAGATGGTAAACAGGGTTGAGTGTTGTTGGCCAGGTAGTTTTGCATATTCTATGCAAGCCTTTCAAATGACTTGAAACTTCCTGAATCTAAGTTGGCTCTTCATATTTTTGTTTCACATCGTCATTTTTACTGACATTCCTGTCTTGAATAATATTTAAACATAGTATTTAGTTTTAAAGCATTCACCTGGGATTTATTTAAATGCTGTTACCTTAGCATTAAAAAGTTGAGTCTCAGTTAGGACTTCCAAATCATTAGCATTAAAATTTCCATCACACTTGAAATTGCTGTCCTTAGCAGGACATAGACATTCCAAATGTAATTGAATTCTCTCCTTTTAAAGATATTCCTCGGCTGAGTTATGTTGACAAGTGCTTTTCATCTTGAAAACTTTCCAGTTGTTAGACTTAGTCAATTTGACATGGAATTCAGAAAATGAACTGAAGTGGAGCCTAACACTGTCTGCATAAAGGTGCACCTGTGTATAGGTTAACTTGCCATAACCTGACATCTCCAAATATTATTGTTCCATTGTATATTCTTACAAAAGTATGTTGTCTCCTGTAACACAGTCTCTATTGTCTGCTAGAGCAAAATGTGACTGCCTTAGTGTATGTGAAGAAACAAGGAAGAAAAGAGAAGTCAGATCATTTTTCTGAGCAGTTTCATCTAAACATTTAGATATACAAGACAGAAACAAAAATGTAAGATCCATAGCTGCACGTTTTTTCTTGAGCCAGCTCATAATCTTGTCAGTAGCATCTTGGAATAGCTTTTGGAATCCAGTCTACTCCGTTTATGGTGTCTAATTCAGGGAATTCCCTCACCTCAGTTTTAGGTCTGGCCCAAGATAAGGTAGGCCCTGTCTGATAGACATATCAGCCTAAATTTCTTACATGGTTAATTGACAGAAGTAGATACCTTGGAAGGTAGAAGAACTGTGAAGGGTAATCTGATTCGTCTAGCTTAGATTCAGCACAGTCTCCATTAGCTGCTGCTTATTGCCTCAGGGGACTCTAGGAAACCAATAGGAAAAGTTAGGTTCTTTCATCTGAATATTTGAAAACTGCTGGATTTGGACCATCTCCTGGAAAACAGATGTAGTTAAGTCTCTCAGGCTGTGTAGAGTCTAGCATCCTGAGTCTCACTAGGCAAGTATTGTAGTCTAGACTTTGGAGAAAAAGGGGCACCATGTGGTGTGATGTCAAGCTTAAAATTAATTTAATTTGACTTTATATAAGTTTCTGAGCTTCTCTAGAAGTTTCTGTTGATAGTCCTGGAGCTTGCCTGCTTACATCAGAGCTCAGTGCAAGGGTACTGCAGGACACACGTGTAGCTAATGGTAAGTTCCCAAGGAACTTTTAGGCTATCTAGGGAGCTGATTAATCATTTGAGATGTTTGTAAAGTTGGGCATTCCTAGAAACTAGGTAGACCAAATAGCTATTTTAGTTGTTAAGTGAGCTCTTGGTAGACTAAGCTCATCCAGAGATTGCAAAAATTTTATAAATTAATTTTTAGGTTATTGATTCAAATGTATTGAATCATATTGGTAGCGTGAAATCACATTTGAACTAAAAACTTCTGTATGAACATTTAAGATGATTTATAAGCTTTGATGACAAGCTCTGTAGTCTTAGAAGCCTGATACTCTTCATACTTAGACTCTGTAGTACAGAAGAAATTAAATAAGGTCATCAGACTGACAGGACATGATCAGAGTCCTCAGCCTTTAATAAATTCTTACAGACTTTATTAATATGTCAGTTCTTCAGTAGCGTTATCATGGATCTATTGGCAGAGAATTTGCAAATCTTAGAGAAGAAGGTGGGTTGTTGTTTTTTGTGGGTTTTTTAAAAGACTGTTTCACACTATGCAAAATTAATGTAGTTAGTCAGGGAAGGAATTTGTGCTGCAGGACAGGATATTACTGGGATAAAATTGACAAAGTAAAGTTTTATTATAGAGGCGTGAGCAAGACATCTTCCTATACTTCTGCCTTTTACTTCTCAGAAACAGGAAGATTTAAATTTACACTGTTTCATTCTCCTTCCTTACTTTATATTATTTTCAGTACAGTAGTACTTTTATTTTCTCACTCTTCTTCATTGTTCAGCAGAAAGAATTCTCCTGCCAGTAACCAATCTCTCAGATAAACAGTAATAAAATTTATATTAACTTGGAAGGGGACTAAAGGAGTAATCCACATTAAAGTATGCAATAGCGATTCCATATTCAACCTGCATATGAAGCTTGCATGAGAACTCATAGATAATACCAACTCTGAAGCAACTGTTTTGATTATAACACTTCTTGATTTCAGAATAATTTTGCTCTAGATGTTAGTGTACACAAATGAAATGCTACAGAGCTTCAGCACCAGGCAAGTATTCAAGAAAAAATGTAATACATTGAAAACGTATACCTGGTTAATTGGGTAAATAGGACAACCTCCTAGATAAATGATGACTGACAAATCATAAAGCTCTCTAGTGTTTAATTATAAATGAACTGACATCACAAGGATGACACAGATGTGTGACAAGGGCTTAAGCAGCAGGCTTCAATTTTATTAAAAAGCAATTCTGAAGAAAACAGGTATAAGCGGTGCATTGATATAGATAAGGGTCAGAAAAATTCTTGGTCTGTTCAGAGACCACATTAAGCAAACTGCTAGGAGGCTAGAGGTGTAGAGCCTGATACTTTCTTCCTCCTTTCCCAAAGCTCAAGTTGTCTCTTGTTGCTGGCTGGACCTGACCATTTCTTGACGCTCACCAGCGTTCTGTCATACCTTGCACGTTAGAGAGATGGCTGTCAGTGTTCTACCACACTAGACTTTGCCAAGTGGGAGGTTCCCAAAGTCACAAGTTAAGACAAAATGTGAATAGCATTCATCTTGTGCAACTTGAGTTTTTTCTTATCCTGTGAAGCCACTAAAAAACCTAGTCCAGCCTCCTCCTCCCAGGAAAATTCCTTCTTTCTCCTCCCTATTTCAGGCAGGTGGCTATCCTATATAAATCCTATATATATATCTCCTATATAAATTATAGATTGTCCTACAGACCACTGCGGTACCCCTTTTACTATAGGCAGGTCGCTGAGCTTTCTCTGGTTGAAGGAGTGTTGTGGTTCAGCCCCAGCCAGCAACTAAGTACCACGCAGCTGCTCGCTCACTCCCCCTCCCTCAGTGGGAAGGGGGAGAGAATTGGGAAAAACTCGTGGATTGAGATAAAACCAGTTTAATAGGACAGCAAGAGAGGAGGAAACAAGAGTGATAACAACAATAATAATACCGACAAAGGAATGTACAAGAACAAGTGATGCCCAATACAGCAATTGCTCACCACCCAGCAATTGATAGCCTGTCCCTGAGCACCAATTCCCACCCCCCGGAAAACTTCAGTTTATGTACTGGGCATGACATGTATGGTATGGAATACCCCTCTGGCCAACCTGGGTCAGCTGTTCTGGCTGTGCCTCCTCCCAGCTCCCTGTGCACCCCAGCCTTCTTGCTAGCAGGCCAGCATGAGAAGCTGGACTGTCCTTGACTGCTCAGCAACAACTCAAAATATTGGCAAATTATCAACAGTTTCTCATCCCAAATCCAAAAGCCTCACACTAGCTTCTGTGAAGAAAACCAGCTCTATCCTGGCTGAAACCAGGACAAGGAGACAAACAGATGAGGTCTCAGCTGAGCTATGGTGTATCTATCTTCCTGCTTACTAGATCAACTCATGATTGGATGA
>NW_010554155.1:0-4622 GCF_000687285.1 Phaethon lepturus | reverse complement strand
GTAGGGAAATAATCCAGTCCATCTGTGTCTTTTATTTAGACCAGTCAAATCCTCCGTCCCTCCAACGGATCCAAAAGGATTCTCTGTGTGTGACAAGGAACTAGGATGTACAACACACGGTTGTCCTGCGCTAGAGAAGCTGGCTTAGAGTGTACAATGTTCATTGCATCCCTTTACTCTCATACCTAGACTCTAAAGCTAGGTATATTTCATTCCTTGTATTAGAGTCTAAGTCCATGCATTAGACACTTCCCAAAACTGGTTATAGTAGGGCAGACGTTTTCCTTGCTTATTACCGTACAGATCTGATTAAGAGTAGAGTACCTCTTCTTCAACTGTGAAGAGGTGATCCCTTCTACCCATAAGACCTCCTGAAGGTCTTATGAATCCATGGAACAAGATAGCTCCTGGTCCTCCTGAGGACCACACAGCACTGTGTTAATTATGTCACAGTTCAGTGCCTGGTAGGATCACTCATCTAATCTGATCAGTTGGGCATTTATCTCACCATGGTGCGTTGGTGCATACACCCATTTGAGTAGCTTCCTGCAACAGCTGTAGGCTCAAGCCTAGTTCAGAAAAAGTAAGTGTATTCTATGTATTTAAGGCATAATCTATTGGTTGTTGTCATTGGCTGGCAACTGATCATTAGCCAAATTAATATGAATTTTACTAACAAAAGATTCAGTTTTAAATAAAGTGTATTTTTCCTGCATTCAAAAATCAGGGCAAAATACTTCATGGACTGCAAAAGCAGGTATTTGCTAGAAAAAATGTCTGCTAGAGTTATTTTGAATTCTGACTTAAATTTGTTTTTAAACTGTGAACCCCATCACTGGAATATTTATGCATCTTCTTTTTGGCACATAACCTATTAATTAACAGTACACACTTTGAAATAGACACCTTTTCTTGCTTTTCTATTTTAATGTTTCTTATCTCTTCTTCCTCATACCTCTAGCTGGCTGAGTACACCCACTGCTTTTCCCTGGAGCTAATGCAAGAATTTAAAATTCAAACTACTGACAGACATGGATTGCTGTTCAAACAAGGCATCTAAATGTTCTCAAACACCTTGATGAGTTATGCCTTCAGAGTTCATTAGATCAATGAAATTTATCATGTGTTTTTATTCATAGTCTCTTTCCTATCAATGGAGTTGTCTTGTACAATCTCCAAAGTCCTTACAGTTTGCTGTACAGTCTCCAAATTCCTACAACTGCTATAGTGTTTCAGGTATTTTATATACTTACCTCTGAAACACAAAGAACAGAGTAATAAATATTGCATGCATGACATGTGGTCCCTAGAACTGTTAATCAGCACAGAAGGCTAACTGTTTGCAGTTTACAATTCTCTCTTTACATTCAGAAAACACAAATATTTTCTCTCTGAACGCACTGGAGGTATCTTAGACTAATTTTATTGTAATGTGTTCTAGTACACAATACAACTATTCATGATATTAAATGATGCAAACTATTATAGAGATGATATGGTGCTTTTGTAGCCCCAAGTAGGAAGTGACTGAAGATTTCTTACACATCCATTTGCTGTTCTAATAATGAAAAAATTACATGCAGCTCTTTGTCTGAAAAAGATATACCCTTAACAGAGTAATAAGCATAAGAGTATGAGCCTATAGAAAAGGGATCACTTTGATTAGGGGAAAAATTCTTTCTGGCAAACACATGATCAGTATAGTGTGGTTAAATGGATGAGTATAGGTACTTAACAAGTCTGAAATTATTTTTCTTTTGATGCATGGATCCAGCCGCCTCACTTAGTCTTATCAATTGTAAAAATCATTTGCAAGTGGACCCACTTTTAGCCTTTGAATTATTTGTTTATGCACACATCAGTCAGGTGCATACTGAGCTCCTGCAGTGGGCTTCCTTCCTAGAATATTTTCATAGGGCCTCTGGTTTCCTCTTTTTTTAATCACACTGTGTCATTGTGTGTATACCTTTCTGAGATCTTTATCAGAAAGAAAGTGAGCATAAATATATTAATTTTGAATGACTGAATCCTATGTTATTTCAGAATGCGGCTCTTATGTTGGGCAATGCCATAACTACATGGAGCTGGAGTAAACTACTAGATTCTTACTTTTGTGGATTGAAATTTAAATTTCTTATTAAATATTTCACGGGAATTATTTTCATAGGTAATTTTGCTGTGTGAGAAAAGATGTAACCAAAATCGTAAGATCGCAGTTCTTGGATAATCTGCAGGGCTTTGGTAAAGAAAGATCTTTTTTGGATCTAAGCAAAATTTCATCTGTATTGCTTTTACATAGCATCAAGTTTTTTGTTTAGGAAACAAAAAGGCATTCTGCTCTCCAACATGAAAAAATAATGATGGAAAATATAATTACTGATCTCTCTTCCTGTGGTCACACAAACCATTAGGACTCTCATCAAAAGATAACTTCATAAAGAGGCAATCTGCAAAAGCTTAAAGCCAACCCAAAAGTCAGTGACAACAACCTAATTTCATCCTGATTTGGAATTTAGCCTATGATATCCATTCAAGTAGATGGAAACAAGAGAAGATAGGAAGCCACTGCATCCGGTCACTCCCTGAAAGTCTCCAAGAATCCAGGGACGGTGTGAGACGAGAACAGCGGGTCTTGTGTATAGTTGTGTAGCAGAGGTCCGTCATGTCTCTGGAGATTGCCCTTCTGAGAAACGCCGCCTTCTCAGGAAGCCACTGTTGATTTGGAAGGGAATGCATCTCCATTCTAAGGGAAAAAAATTATGCTATAATATTAAAGTGTAGGCTGCACTCACGGTGTAAATGGGAACAGTTTCAGCGATGTCAAGAACAGGATGCTGGAATGTGATACTTCAAACCGGTGCATGGTGAAGAAATCAGCACCCATGTGATGTCCCACTGAAACCACCAGTTTGAACTGCACTGAGTATAAATATTTGCAGTGCTACTTTAGCTTAGTGAAAGCATAATAATACAGGAAATGCTCAAAAATGCTGATGGCATTACAATGCAGCTGTGGGGAAGTACTAAATTCTCAAATATAGATTATCTTTGAGTTTGTACTTGCTGGTAATCCACTATAATTCCCATCTAACAGAGCATTGTGAGCAATCTATTTTTTTTAGAGGAGTTAGATGAGGATCTTAATAAATTAAAAGCGTACCATGTTTATCTATGGAGAAAAAAGCTTTCATCTTCATTCCCTCAAGTCCCTGTGCCTTCCTAGGGAGAATGGTCACCTACTAAACTGACCAGAATAATGTACTGAAAATGGTTAAATAGGAGGAGAAGTAATTTATCACTAATCTACTTCAGGCTTGCTAGAGGTGATCTCTCATTTTGAACTGTAGCTGTTGAAGCTCAGAGGGGTGGTGAGTGAAAATGGGCAGATTAAATTATTCAACGTAAAAAACGCTTGCCAGCAGCTGCATTCCTAGGAGTGAGGTTTTGGAGAGCACAAGTACTATTTAGGCATCTAATTCCCCTTAATTATCAGTGGAAGGAAGATGTCTAATCATCCATGACTGGCAAGTTTAAAAACCTCTTCCTTCACCTTCCTAAGAAAGTGTCAGAATAGGAAGTTTGAATTTCAGCAGAGTGAATATAATGAGGTCAGGGCAGCTGCAGAGTGCTCATCATCATTCTTCAGAAAAAGGCCACTCTGTGCTCTCAGTGTGGAACATTTCCCATCCTCAGAGAGGCATTTTATCCCCTTTCTCTCTCTGGCTTTTGCAAGTGGACGGCTTAGTCACTCTGGTATTAACAGTTCTTGTATTCTAGATCTCTCTATAAGCTTGATTACGCAGACAAATTATTGCAAAATAAGCTATTAATTTAACAAGTGAATTTAAAGAGCCGGGATATTGCACAAGTCCCTGAATGACACTCTTACTTCGCAGCTATCCCTTTTTGTGCTCCAGCTTTCCCCAGCTTCCAAGGAGACAAAGCTGGGCCCCAGGGAGGCAGTTTTAGAGCACCAGAGTCTCCACCTGAGGAATTGTTGTCCTGTTGCTCTTCCTGGGTGTTTCAAAAATAGAAAACTCCTAACTATTCCAAGACCTTTGAAAAATGTTATTTTATCAAATAGATGTCCTGCTCTATAAGCTTGCTGATAATATTAATTTCTGGGAGGTAGTTCAGCCTGAAAGTTGTGGGTTTTGTTTTGTTATGTTTTTTTTAAAGTCTCTGGAGCCGAGAAACCTGAGCATTTTCCTTCTTTGGAGCCAAATGAACTAAAGTAATCTGATTTAAAATTTCCTTTATTTCAGCACCTGGGTAACATTGGTAAAGTTATCTGTTAGTGTGTACACTGGTACTAGGTTTGGCATTCAGCTATCTGATCTGTATTTTTTAATATTCCTGCAGCTTAACCCACAAGGCTGCAGCAGGAGCTCAGAGTAAGTCATGTTACAGGGCAGGATTTGTACACAGCACAGCTGGAGAAATAATGCAATAGTATTTAAAATTATTATGGAAAATATGAAGAGTTCTTATGAGAACTGCAGGCTTCTGAAGTACCAGAAACTGTACCATATGTGAGGCTGGCAGAGCGCGTTTTTTGGGGGAATATAGTCCTCGGAGGAACTGGGCACAAAGGCACAAAGCGAGACAAGCCGGGAAAAGCA
>NW_010554154.1:0-944 GCF_000687285.1 Phaethon lepturus | reverse complement strand
CCGCAAGCCTAAGTCTAGCAGAGTGGTTAATGTATATAGTTCCTGCCTCTTGCGAAAGCCACCTAGGGAACATTCTGGTATATCAGCTCAAACCAGTTTGACCACTGACCGCATAGTATTGTGTAAAGAGAAACTTGTAAAGTGCATGCATAAAGTTTGGAGTCCTGCTGGGGGGACGCTGAGGAAGATTTGAGAAGACCCTAGAAGGAGAAGAGGGCATGCACTGAAGAAGACACGCCTATTCATGAATATGCATTAGTATAAGGGATATAAACCAAAAACAGGAACTGTACGTTGTGCGTCTTGGTAGAGCAGAGACTCCCGACGCACCCAGCGCTGTTCGCTTGCCTCTGTTCATTTAATAAATTGTAAACTTAAATTGGAATCCTGTTTGGGACTCAATAATTTATCACAAAAGGAATGAAGCTGGGGGTAGTGTTTAGTCTCTGTCAGCAGTTAACAAGGTGCAACGTTGAGGGAAGGAACAAGATAATCACAAAAGAAACACAGCTACTCAACCTTCTATGAACTATCCTAATTAGCATATAATTAACATATAATATGCATAATAGAAACCTGCCCCTGGGTGGGGAAAACCCTCTCCTCAGAAAAGCCCCTTCCTCACTGAGCATGCCTAGAAAAGAAGAAGGATACTGTGACTTTAAGTGGAGATGTTCGGTTGCCTGTGTGTGTAAGAGTGTGACTGAGACGGAACCTAGTTCCGAAGCGATTGTGGAGGTCTTCTAACCGCGGTTCCAATCTCCCACGAGGGACTTGGCTGGTGAAGGACCGAAGCAGTTCCTATAGGATTCGTGGGTAGGTGAAAGCCTCCTACAAGACACTCTTACTACGGTAACCAAGGGCTGTAGGAATTGCCACATTAAAATTCCTAGATGGGTCACGCGAAATCTAAGACCCAGGACCAGAAGAAAGGGAGCAAATTA
>NW_010554153.1:5772-11575 GCF_000687285.1 Phaethon lepturus | reverse complement strand
CTAGTGTTTCTGTGAATCTGTGAATCTGTGAGTGGGTGTTGTAGTCAGCTGGTGCTGGGAAGGATCTGCAGGAATTTCTGAGGGTTGGAGACAAGTGTGGGAGTCTCTATTATTCACTCTCTCCAGTCAAGCCCTCCTGTACAACATCTTCTTACCTCCCAGGAGAGGGCCAGGTACCCTGCTCAGTCCTCATTTGGGTCAAAAGGAACTTTTCTTCCTGGCACCTGCTTTTTTGTGCCTCTCCTGGAGGCCACCACTTTCCTCCCTCACACTTCCCCTACACCCTCCTGGTCAGTTTTCAGTGCAACCCATTACTTTTCTTTTCTGCTGTTGTGTTGAGCCGGCAGTCAGAAATATTCCTTTTTTTTTTTCCCCACCATTTTGTTCCAGTTTAATTAGAAAATAATCGTTAGTAATCAGTTTCGGTTTGAGGAAGAAATAACACAGTTACATGGGGCGAAGGAACCAAAGCTGTCTTTAAGTTACCCTGACTAAATAATTGTGGCATACACAGGTATACTGTTTTTGCAAATGCATGTTGTACAAATGCAAACTGGACTTTCATAAATGTGTGAATTTTTCAGAATATAGTATAAGGTTGCATTTCCTACATGCAAGTATCTAGAAAAGAGCCCAAAATCACTACTTATAGAGGAAGTAGCTATAATAAGAATCATTTGTGTCATCCTTCCCTGTATCAGAGCGGTATGCTTCTCCCAGGCTCCAGGGGAAGGCATGAATCAAGCTGAATGAGGTGGAATTCTGGGCTGACAGAAAAAGGAACAGCACATGTGAGAGTCTGCAACCTTTTTGCCATCCTTGTCAAGAATGCAGGGTCGTTAGCTAGCAAGTCATCTGTGCTGTCCTCTTCAGTGCTTGATGGAAACAACACATTTCTCAGTGGTCTACGAGAGCAGTGTCCTCTGTTACCAATATAAGCCATTTTTTTAACTTATGTTCTGCTGTTTCTTCGTGTGTTTATGCCAACACATGCATTTCCTTTGTGTTTAATTCATATCAGTTTTTCTATTTTAAGTCTCTATATCTGGGATCCATAGACTCTCCTTCTTCTTCAACATGGAAATTGCCATTACATCTGTTTGAATGAGGAAAGTGTCCTTCTTGAAAAGAAAAACAGAATTGTTGCAAAAAAAAAGTGGAATGTGTATTACAAAAATGAACAGATTTACTTGTGTTATTGTGTTGATTTTGCCATTCTGATCTGCAGCAGGGTAGAAAGCAGCTGTTACTTTTAATTGCACTAGAGATTTGCAAATAAAAACTGAACTGTTTCTTCTTCATCAGTATCATCTCTAATGTCTTTACCAGATAGTCTTTTCTTCTGCGCTGCTTGATTACTGTGCCTTGAGTCAGGCTCAGTGATTAATGTGGCTGACTGACAACTGAGTGAAATGGTAAATAATCACTTGTTTATACACAAAAAAAACCCAGTTCCTACTCAAGTTGGAAATCCTTGCTTTTGGAAGGGCATTCTTCCATCTTGCTTCCTGCTAACCTAAGGTCATTTAAGAAATAACTGCTTTAAGTGCTTGTTGATTACAGTGATGTAAACGTCTCTGGCCCAGACACTTCAGTGAACAAGACTTTCCAGACAGGATTATGGTTAAACTGAAGGCCGCAACTTTTATGAACTACACTACCTAATAAAACAGGGAAGAACCGCTAGCCAGCTGTTCCCCACAAACTACCCAGTAAAACAGGACCAGTGAGGTTCACCAAGCATGAGACTATGGAGACCAAGCTAAATGTTTAAGAGAAGGCTAACCTCATCCTCTCTCCTGCAAAAGTGACCAAGGCATGTGGTCCTAAACAACATATCTCCTTCTACACTGTCTGCTAGGGAGAGAAGAGTAAAGTAAGTAGTATTTTTTTCTTTGTGTAAGGTGCTAAATTTTCCCTGCATTGTGGAAAAGGAAATAGCTAACTGACACTGGCTAGTATTTAAGAGATGAACACTAAGTCTGGCCACAGCTAACATAAAAAACCCACATTGGAAACTTGCTCTCCAGTTGTGTGAATACACAAACAAGTTCTCTGGTCTTTCCACTAGCCGAATTTGCTAGTAAAGCCACACCACATTCTCAGTGTGGTAAACACTTTTTCTCGTTGAAGGAAAGCACACTAGCCAACTCAGAGTAGAAAATCCTGCAACAGCCAGGCTAAATTATTACAACAGTTAGAGAAAGAGAAGGGGTCAAAGAGACCTTCAGAACAAGAACTAATTTATAGAAGAGGCAACTGGAATTCACACAAAGTACATCTAACTTCTACTGACAGGATCACGCAAATTTGAAATTTCCCACCTCAACACAGAGGACCACTGGGAACTGCTATTCCTTGTCTCCAAACCACAATCCTTGCTGGAATAATGGAGAAAGCTGTCTTTCTTACAGTCTTGAACTGTTACCAGTGCAATCAAAAGCCATTATTTTTTCTTCCTTTTATAACAACATGGAAAATAATTCTAGGATTATTTTCTATCATCTAGGACTACAGGTTTGGAAGGACCCACCTGAGTCACTGGTGTCCTGTGGTAGAATTCCTGAAGGAAACAAAGTTCCATCACGAGAGCAGGAAAGTCATTTGCCCCCACCACTCTTGCTGGAAGCTTATTCTAGAGTCTAGTATTTTGACTCCATATGGTGGGTTGACCCCACCTGGCAGATAAGCGCCTACCCAGTCACTTGCTCACTCTCTGTCAGCAAGATGGGGGAGAGAATCAGAAAGGCAAAAGTAAGAAATAAAGATTGAGATAATAACAATTTAGTAAGTGAAACAAAGGTGCATGCACAAGCAAAGCAAAAACAGGAATACATTCACTACTTCCCAGAGAGCTGCCTGGCGGAAAGGGACCTGGGGGTGCTGGTTGACAGCCGGCTGAACATGAGCCGGCAGTGTGCCCAGGTGGCCAAGAAGGCCAACAGCGTCCTGGCCTGTATCAGCAATAGTGTGGCCAGCAGGAGTAGGGAAGTGATTGTGCCCCTGTACTCGGCACTGGTGAGGCCGCACCTCGAATCCTGTGTTCAGTTTTGGGCCCCTCACTACAAGAAGGATGCTGAGGTGCTCGAGCGTGTCCAGAGAAGGGCAACAAAGCTGGTGAGGGGTCTGGAGCACAAGTCTTATGAGGAGCGGCTGAGGGAACTGGTGTTGTTTAGTCTGGAGAAGAGGAGGCTGAGGGGAGACCTTATCGCTCTCTACAACTGCCTGAAAGGGGGTTGTGGTGAGGTGGGGGTTGGCCTCTTCTCCCAAGTAATTAGCGATAGGATGAGAGGAAATGGCCTCAAGTTGCACTAGGGGAGGTTTAGATTGGATATTAGGAAAAATTTCTTCACCGAGAGAGTGGTCAGGCATTGGAACAGGCTGCCCAGGGAGGTGGTGGAGTCACCATCTCTGGAAGTGTTCAAGAAACGTGTGGATGTGGCGCTTCAGGACATGGTTTAGGGGACATGGTGGTGCTGGATTAATGGTTGGACTTGATGATCTTGAAGGTCCTTTCCAACCTAGTGATTCTGTGATCAGCAGGTAGATGCTTAGAAGGTTCCTTGAAGACAAAGTCTCAGCATGCATAATAGTTACATAGGAAGACAAATGCCATAATCTCAAATGTCCTCCCTTTCTCCTCCTTTCCCACAGCTTTTATGGCAGAACACAACAATTGCATTTGCCTTTTTCAGAAATAAAGCACATTTTCAATAGACCTGGTAGCTGTCTCATTCTCCTCTTAAATTGTTCGCTATGATGTCGTATCCTCTCCTGGAGTTTTGGTTACTAGTTTCCAAGTGTATGACCTTGCACTTTATATAGCTGAATCTTACCCCACATCAAGTGTTTCAGACCACAAAGTTACCCTGTTCTTTTAGCCCAGTATCTTGAGCATCCTCTATAGCTTCCCAGCATCCTCCTACCAGTTAATCAGCCCCATCCTGCTTTTTGTGGGCAGCTCGTTAGGAAATGCATTACACAAGACTGCACCTGAAGCTCATCGTTGAGCCAGCCCATCCCCTGCAACCCGATATTTTTTTCAGTAATATCCATCATCATTTTCTCTTTAGCTAGTTTTCCCACCTTTACCTACTGATTTCCACCTTTCTTTCTCTCTTTATCAAAGTCCACATAGATGATATCTATGATATCACCCCTGTCTAAAGAATCTTTCAGCAAAGAAAACTGTCATGTTAATCTGACACATGAAGTAAACCTGTGTTGCAATGTATCCTATCTTCCACTTGCCTGGAGGTTCTTATTAATCATTCTTTTTTGCACTGAATCTTATGCCAAGAGAAGTCACTTGGAAGTACATCAGTAAATGCCTTTATATAATCTATCAATCTGTGAAAATATGATCTACTTGTGAACAATTCACAAGAAGACAAACTCAATTTTCTGAATAAATTAATAATCAAAAATTATTTTTAAGACTCCCATGATATTGAATATATCCCTTTCAGCATTTTTATGATCATCCTTTCTAAGAATAATCATTTGCTATTGATCCCCATCCAAGGAACTGCACATACCTGAGTTGAACGAATCTTGATATGGGAAACCCACTGCAATCCCCTTTCTGAACTGACCTGCTCAAAGTCGTATATAATGTCAGCCTTAAAGGCAAGATTAGAGCTCAGGGTTTCCTACCTCAACCTCTCCAAAAATACATTTATCTTCAACACTAAATTGCATATCTTAGTCATGACTGTTATACCTAAACATGCAGTTCTGTGTTCACTGCAGCACATACCAACCATGCTTTCAGTGTGCTCAAACCTAATTAGTTGCCCAGACTCCTAGGCTTTACTTTACTAGTCTCTATATAGCATCGAAAAATATTCTGGGTTGTGATCCACTTGGCAAAACTGGAATCCCTGTTCCAGGAACCTTTTTGCAGAAAGAGATCACTGAATTATTTTGGTTATGCATCTGCATAGCTCTTCAAGAAGCTCCGATATTGTATGGGAAAAAAACATTACTAGTCTGCTTACAGGAGGACTTGGCTGTGAAGAGACAAGAGCCTGTTCCTCCACTCCTTCACTGCTCAACCTCCTTGTCATGAACACCTTGGCAGCTGGAAGTTACTGATGATTGAGTACAGTTGTCTGTCATGCTGAATAAAATTGTCTCATTGTTTCTTGGTTCTTCCCCATGACTGTGGCAAGTTTCTGTTTCTTTCTTTATCCCTAGACTGCAATTTACAATTTTCAAGGAACAAATAACATCTATTGGCGATATCTGGGCATGTCACCTAGTGGATTGAGATCCTCATGCCTGACTACGGAGCTGCTACGAATAGATGAGCAATACAGCCAGGTGTGCACCTCAGTCTGGAATTGCTCAGCTGGATGCACACTTCCCTGTGAAACTTTCATGGGAGAGGTAGGTTTGCACTGCCTGCAGACACCCGAGCCTGATTTTCTTGAGTAGGCAACTATTCCAGTCCAAAATGAATTTGAAATGACTGGTAAGTGTCATTTAGTAGCCTCCTACTCAGGTATGTACTGCTGTTAGTGACTCCTGTATATAAGAGGAGTTTATAAGATACACGACTATATAAGATAAGACCGTATATAAGATAAGGGCAAGCGAGGATGAAGCCTAGCGCTACCTCCACAAACCACCCAGCCATTCATCAGCTGCGCCAGCTCAGTGCAACGTGTCAGCGAACGCAGGCAAAGGTGACCGAAGCACTAACTACCCCCGTGTACTTTGCCAGAAAATGATCCCCATTTGACTAACTGCACGTAACATGTCTTAATCGGCTCTGAAACGTCTGTTGTGCCCAACAGGC
>NW_010554153.1:0-5751 GCF_000687285.1 Phaethon lepturus | reverse complement strand
CTGACTCACGTTCAGAGAGCAGCCAGCTGCGGCGGTCCCCCGTGTTACCATCCCCACCCTCTCCGGTACGCGCTACCACGCCTCTGCCCGCGGTTACCACCGCAGCAAGGGGTTGGCAGAAAGGAACGTGCGCCCACACCTCACCCACACCACAGCCTCACGCCTGTGCGTGAAGAACTCATTCATCTTCATCAGTGACTTAAGCCATGACGCGAGCCGTGGGGCCGGGCACAGATCCCTGCTGCCGCTTCGGCTGCTGTGACATCCAGCAAACTGGAGAGCTGCCGTCCTGGCTGGGCGTCGCAGTCCCGTTCAGCAGCTGGCCTGTGGTAGCTCTAATAAACATACTCTCTTGGATATTACTGATATTATTTAACACAGTAAAGCTCACAGCTCCGTGATAACGTGTCTCAGCTGGAATGACAAAGGGCTAAAATTTCTTTCCTGTCCATCTTTCTTATTGCCCGTGACAAACTAAAATCTGAACTAACTGCCAATAATCCGTAAGTGAGTATGACCAGCAGAATTACATATCTGGCATAACTGATTTTCAAAACTCTACTTTGTATTGGTTTTCTTCTGATGTGGTGTCAAAAGTTATGACTCGCACAAAATGCTTTTGCTCAGCGCTAGTCTATGTGCTCACAAACTAATTTCCTCACAGGAAATTTTACATCTTTGAGGGCAGTTCATTTACTGCTGCCAAAACTATAGGCGTTCTTGATGGAGCTGGAGTAGCTTTATGGCCTGGTTATCTCAGATCTTCGTTTAGCCAAACTGTAGAGATGTATTAGCAACCCAGTAAATACAGAAAATAGTAAGGAAGAGAGAGTGAGGAGAAGCACACTGGGAAAAGTTAAAAGCAGCGACTGTGGCAGAATTTGTGTATCTAATTCTGTACCCAAGTAGACCGTGATGAAGCCTTGCAATTAAGGTTTTGAGAACATGCAACTATTGCTTATGAGAGATTAGGTATTATTTTCAGTGTCTTGAGGATTCCACCACATATCCTTTTAGCATCTAATAGTGGATCAGATCCTGTTGGTTTTACTTTACTTTACTCAGGCAAAATTCTTGCTGGTTAATAACAGACTAAAATTCGTGTTCAGTTTGGCAATATATTAAATTAATTAAGAGCTTGCATGGCTTATTGCCTGGATCTGATGAAATACTATGAAAAATACACATCTAGAGTACTCTGAGAACCAAGATTCAGACTTACAATGAGATGTGCTGGCTCTTTAATCTTTCTCACCATGCAACACAATTTGAAATGTTTGGAGTGATTTTCTACAGTTGCTTACACATGTTTTTAGAAGAAAATATGATATTCAGGTTGATAGTGTTCCTTTTAAATGGACAAATGTCCACCCACATCCACACACCCTGATGTGTGTATTTGTGACTGCTGGAGCACATCAAGTGAAGTGGCTGGATTTTAGATCTCTGCTGGCAAACACAAACCTGTTGGATGCTGTGCAATTCTGTCACTTCACTTCGGTGCTTCAGTGGCAGCTGTAATCTTCTGAAAAAAAATTGGTCTCATAAATGTCTGAGCTGTTTGGCCAAGTTCCTGCGAACCTTTGCCTACACAAAACTGCCTCCTCCTCAAGCTCTGTTAATCCATTAAAATGTTACCAGAGATCTCCACTGACCTCACTGTCTTGCAAGAACTTTTCTGAAATATTCCCTGCTAGATTTCAGCTTTAACTGATAGGTGTTAGTATGTTTTCATTTGTCCTGAATCATTCGATGTCTCTCTCAAGTGCAAAACAAGGATCCTTGAGCCAGACTCTTTGCCGTGCACATGCAAAGAAATTTTTTGGAGATCAAAGGAGAAAATCTGGCTGGTCTGAAGGGTGATATCACTGCTAACCCTGTTTTATTTTCTGCCTAGTGAGAATGAAGAGAAGAAAGCTTTATACAATACACAATGTAAACACAACAGAGGGCATGTCAGCCTGTCATTGACATGAGACATGTATACCTGGATCCTGACAAGGATATTCTGTAAGCAAAGGCAATAATGAGGTCTTGAAAAGCACACATTTAAGAATGGTGAATGCTTTAGAGCTGTGCTCATACAAGTTCTGATTTAAAAGGCTGGAGGCTTCAATCTGAGACACTAAAATTTAAAATGACAGAAACATACAAAATTTCATTGCTCTGCATTTAATAAAATTTACATTTACAAGCTGTCAGTTTGAAATGCTGAATAACTCATAGTTTGGAACACTGAACACCAGTTTGGATTGTGCTTTAAGTTTATTGCTTCCTACCTACAATTTTTCTCAGGTACTCAGAATAATTCTTCAATCCATGCACTTTTGTTATCTCTCTTAATTCAGTTTTGGCCCCAAAAATATATTGACTTTGCAGGAAGGTCAGGCAAAAACAGGTATCTTGTTGCCGTAAAAAAACCCAGGCATAATTAAAAGCTCCCTTTCTGCTTGTTTAATGTGCTAATATGAGAACATTAAGGCCAATGTACCATCTACTGCTTGGTTGCTCCAGCTGTCTGGATTTTTTTGTTAATTTACTGACTCAATTATGTAGACTCTTAAATCCACAGCATTGGTGGGTGGTAAGGTAGATGGCTAATGAAGAAACATGGAGTAGGAAACTCCTTTAATGCCTGTTTTATATGTATCTTGGGTAACATTTTTAGGAGAACAAGGATCAAAGATTGTAACTTTAAGAAAGTCTCAGGACAGAAATAAATGTACATGGTTTTAAGGCACCCCTAAAAATTATGAGATGGCTAATATCCCCACGATTCTGTGGTCTGTTCTAAAACAAAAATATTAAGCCAAATGTTTGGCTCTGTGTAATAAAAACAGATTATCTAATGGTTTCCAGTGGGAAATATGAGAAAGACCATTTATAAAGACGCTGTAATAGTTATGAATTATAAAGACTTCCTCATTTTCAGTATAAACTGAGACCCCAATAGAAACTGTTAGATATTTATTCACATGCCCTCAAAGGGACTGCACGTGGACATTTTTAATTAACATTATTTGCAACACCTTACTCAAGTTGTTCATTATTAATTTGATGTGTTTTGAAGTCCTGACCAGCAAGTTTTCATCACTTACTCTAATTACACCATTCTTGTGTGACTTTAATACTTTTAAAAGGATACAGTGATTTGCAATCTATACTTATTTTAATTAAAAAAGAAAACTGTGTTTAAGTAATCTAGGTCATAACATACAAAAAAAAATGTCAGGAAACATTAAATAAACTTTGGGTCATTATCTTTAACATGCCACTGGGCCTTCTTTGTAAGGAAAAAAATTACATAATTTAAAAGTAAGGACACGGTTTGCCAGACCTTCTGCATTTCCAGGGATGCCTCTGTTGTCCCCATTTTACCCTTCCCTTTTCAGCTCCCGAAAATGTTTTTATGTTTATTAGCAGGTATAAAATGGGTATATGACCCTCAGTTCCCTTCCATCTGTCCTCACTGTCCAGACGTCTGTGCCAGTCGGTTCAAATTATCAAGCTAGGGTAAAACTTCCTTGTCTTGCCTCATCTAAATTATTTTCCTTCGCTTTTCTCTTTCATGCGGTTTTACCTACTAAAGCCATTCACCAACACTGCATGGTGAGTCCACAGAGATTTGTCTGGGGTTGCAGTGATGGTAGAAAAGGCAGAAAATATGCAGGAAACTATTGACATGACCTTCATGTTTATGTCTACAAAGGATAAATAAATTCTGCTAGTTTCTTCCTAGAGAATGGTAAACGTGACTAGAAGAAAAGTGCCACTGGAGAGACCCGAGAGATCAACAAAGCCTGATAGACAGATGATAGACGCAGAAAAACCTGCTCATCCTTCAAGAAGATCCAACAGGCTCAATTATGCTTAAACTTTGCTCTTTAACTAGAAGCTAAAATGTTGAAGTTTAGCATCTTAAATAAAATGGGTACTTGGCACCCCCCTTTGAGAGCATGTGTTAAACTGTCTGCAGACTCAGCTACACCTTTTTCTTTGCAAATTGCACCTTTTCATTGAAACTTGGTGACAGACTCTGATTTTGTAAATAATAACTGAAACTCTGGAACACAAGATGGCAGTGTCAGACACCACGTACCAAGCCATCAGGGGACTGCAGACTGGTTCAGCTGGATCTCTTGGGAGGGGGGATAGAAGCAAGCAGCACTGAGGTCTTTGTGCTTTCCTTGATACCCCTGTGGAACTCCTGCTAGGGAGATAAGAGACCTTTCTGTTCCAACAATACCTAGAAAATACCCGGCAGAAGGAATAAAAAAACAGTACTCTGTGGAACAGGTCTTGCTCCCACACAGACCTCTGAGATCTTCACGTTTAAGACAGTGTGTTAAGACATAAAATTATATGTATCTTGTATCTAAGTTAGCAAGGAAAATGAACCTTCTGTCACTGGTACATCGCTTTTCTTTCCCTGGTGTTATCCTAGCTGAGAATGGAGATATAGGTTAATTTTTTAATTTTTTTTTTCCAAATTCATATATCACCACTGTCTGTAGCTGGCTAGAGTGACACATAGAGCCTAGTCCTTGTGAAAGACAGGAAAATTTCTTTATTAGTTCTTCAATGCCATGGTTTTGTATTGTTGCTTGTTTTGGGAAGCTCACTATAATCAATGAGGGGGAGCATGTGAAGGTCAGAGTGGAGAAGGTATGAACGTAATCTAAAACCTGGCAAAAGCCCCAGACCAAACCTGGCAGAAATGGAGCTATCTGGAGTCCAGACACCTGGCAGAGTCTCGGTGGGGAAATAAACTTTAAAGACCCTCTAATCACACCAGCATGTCCAAACCGAGTGAAGGTCATTAACAATTACTGTTCTGCTGAGTTTGGAGGATTCTTGCTGGGGTGTCCTCGGTGACTTTCCTAGCACTACGGAGTGCCTCAGCTCCAGACCTGCTCCTACTGAGGGACGTGGGTCTACTCCTTTGCATGATGCAGTTCTGGACCCCCAACCTCCCAGGTGCAACCAAGCACATCTTTCACTGAGCAAGGACACTCAAGTCAAGCATTTCTCCCATTGACCTAAAACTGGGCAGATCCCTTGAGGGCGAGGAGAGGAAGCATGAGAAGGCATCTGAGGATCCAGGTGGTGCAGACACAGGTGGGAGAGCTCAGTGGTACTTGGAGCCCTGCAGAAATAAAGGCCGGTGGGATAGAGCACGTGGGGAGGGGGTGGCAAAGACACAGGACTGGAGTCCCGCATGCCGGGGCGGGGAGTGAGGATACAGAGGAGGGACCCGGCTCCCAAACAACCCGTGCACTCCATTGCCTTCCCCTGTGATGTGTCTGGGTCCGCCTGAGGACCAGGGCATTTCAGACCAGCCTTCTTTTCCCAGGCAAGCAGTCTTTGCTCCTGGTAGTCAGTCAGTACGAGCTGACTCGCAGTGCTCCAATTTTTAACATGTAGCAGTGTGGTGGGTTGACCCTGGCTGGATGCCAGGTGCCCACCAAAAGCCGCTCTGTCATTGCCCTCCTCAGCTGGTCAGAGAAAGTATAACGAGAGGCTCGTGAATTGAGTTAAGGGCAGGGGGAGATCACTCACTAATCACCATCACAGGCAAAATGGACTGGACTTGGGAAAATTAGTTTAATTTATTACCACACAAATCAGAGAAAGATATGAGAACTAAAACCGAATCTTAAAACACCTTCCCACCCTCTCCTTCTTTCCGGGCTCAACTTCACTTCTGATTTCTCTCCCTCTTCCCTGCAAGTGGCACAGAGGCACAGGGAA
>NW_010554152.1:2521-19016 GCF_000687285.1 Phaethon lepturus | reverse complement strand
GCCCTGAAAAAACCACCTCATCTCTGCTGTCTCTCAGCCCAGCCGGGTTTCGGGAGGACAGGAGGGTGATGCTGTTTGCCCCTCGCTGCCAGCCCACCGCTGGGCTGTCGAGGCGAAGGGATGCGGGCACCGCGGTGGGAGAGCGCAGCCGGGTACCGAGTGCAGCATCCGACGGGGATGCGGGAATGGGCCACCTCCCCCAAACCTTGGCAGGATGGAGCAGGGATATCTTCCGTGACCCCACGGTCCCAGATCTCAATTGATATCTGGAAAGCAAAAGACCTCCCCAAAACGGGGATGTAGCGCTCCTCCCCCCCTTTTTTTTTTCCAGTTTTCTTTTAACTTTTAATGCCTCTGAGAGCTCTTCGCTCTTAAAACATTTGTTCCAGGAGCTTGTAAAGTTGAGTTGTGAGATTTGTGCAGCCCGCCATGCAAAGAACTTTAATTAAACACATGAAAGTCAAACACACTTAGTGTAATTCAGACTGACAGTGTATCTGAATATATTTAGCTCCTGGATTTTAATTAAGACCTCCAGAGCAATTGTCTGATTCCTTTAGCACAACTCAGAATTTCTCCTTTTTACTTTTTTGCTGTTTCTTGGGACAGAGGAGCATGTTTCCTGCACAGATACTTGCATTTGTATGATTTCACATATTTTAAGTCCCAGGCAGGTGATGGATGCTCATGGCATCAGGAGGAAACCTGGATGGGTCCCAACAAGAGACTCTCACTGATAGTAGAAAAGGCAAGGTTTCTCATTTCTTACCTTCCCAGGCAAACAATATATTATTTTTTTAAGATCATAAATATCCCAGAAATGAACCATCAGCACTGAAACCCCCTGCAGAAACTCTAGAAAGTATTCGGATGCTCCCGAGAGGAGCACAAGGGAGACATCTCAGCGCGGTTCGCTTTGGTCCGTGGCTGGAGTGGGATGAGGGATGGAGAAAAGCCCCCGCAGAGGGTCTCCACCCCCCCGAAGCAAGCTGTCCCCAGATGCTCCTCTCTTGCCTCTGAAAGCAAATTTGTGGTATTAAGTGAAATAGTGGTATTAAGCGAAACACATTTCTTCCCCCTTGCATGCGCCCTGCTTTTCTCTGATCAGTGTAATCCCCGTAATTACACAGTTAGGGCACTAGAAATCGGTGATGGCAATTGCTAGACCTTTGTCAGGACTTCTTGGGCTCCAGGGCAGGCTTGTGCCCAGCTGTCCCAGGGCGCTGTCGAGGTTTGGGCAGAGGCATCCTCTTTTCCAGTATCTCCCAGTTGCTTGCTGGGGCTGGGGATTGGTTTGGGAACCACCACGTCTTGCTGTGGGCTCATGGTGAACATCTGTCTCCCACCCCCCCCGCCCATGCCATCTGTCCTGTGGAGGGGAAGTAATTAAATGAGACTGTTCATTAGTATGTCCTTGATGCTCCAGCACCCTGGGAAAGGAGAAGCCTCTTCCCAGCAGCACTGAGTGGCACCATTTTACGCGTACGGCTTGCGTGGTCCCATGGGTCCAAGTGTGGTTAAGAAAACTTTGGGGCCAACTTATTACCATCCCTTTATACCTCTTATTATACCATCCTTTCACCTTTTTTCTGCCTCCCAGCCACTTCCCTTCCTTTATCCCCCTCTCATTTGGGGCAGCCCACGTGCATCATTTAGGGACCTGCACTTCGGCTGCCGGTGATGCAAACCGTATACGAGGCTACACAGCAGTGAGCATTTGGGGACGCCATATAATGGGGTTTTTTTTTTGGTAAGCAAGCTCCAGTGCAGCTGTTTGGCCATTGCGGGCGTTGTGTGGGCGAGCCTGGAGGAAGCTCTGCTGGAAAGAACAGAGTTGCCCTGGGGTGGGGAGCGTGAAAGGCAAGCGGCAGCTGAAAATGCAAGGTCAAGATTTACCAGGACAATTGGAGCTGGCAGGGGGAAAAGAAAGCAAAATCCAGGAGCAGTTCTGAAACAAGCGGATGGTCTTTTCAGTTTTTGTCTTTAAGAGCGAGCTTTGACAGCTCCTTTCACTGCTCCACAGTTTTCCCAGTGCTGGAAAAGCTACAAAGCAAGGGAAAAAAAAAAAACAAAACAGAAAAGAAAAGGAAGCAAGAGGGAAGATGTGAAAAGAACTGAGTCTTCAGCATGCTTCTTTTGTGTTTTGAGTCGAAAGAAGAGAGAAAATCCCAGTAAAACCTTTCTGGGGTTCTGCAGATGTTTGGGGAAGCTGCATGGAGGTGAGGTTAGGGGTGGCCAGGTCCCCCCGTAGGGTTGCTTTGGCAGAGGGCAACCTTTCCCATGAATTCAGTGCCAGTTCCCAGCTCCTCATGGATGTAAAAGTCCTCTCCATGGCTGGGACACAGCAGCTTTGCCTCCTCCGCAGCTGCCCTGGGTCTTGGGGAACTCGTGGTGGGTCTGCCTGCAGAATCCCAGCCTCCGGCGTCTTCCCGAGTTGCTGCAGTCAGGGAGAGTATTCACCCTCAAAAGATGTTCTGCAGTTTTGCATGAAAGTCCAAAAGATGGGGAAGAGAAAAGTTGGGGAAGTTCTTTAGGACCAGTGTCATGCACATCAGGCAGGACCACATGCCCCTCTCTGGAAGCGCTGTGTAGCCTTCAGCCCTGGGAATTGCATGCGATGCTCACACAGCGATGTCCAAATGGTCTGCACCCTGCCCAGCCCTCAAAGGAGCTCAGGCCACAGTTAGGGCATCAAAACGTGGTGCCCAGGCCAGGTCCCAGCAGATGTGTGAGCATGGGTGGTGGGGAGAAGATAAGATGGGTAGCAGGAGCACTGCGCCAGGCTGGGGACCAGGTCCTAACACCTTCCTCCAGCCCGCGCCACACGCCGGTGTCCAGGGTGGTCCATGCCCTGAGGGGACCAGGAGAGGCACCTCCTGAGCTGACCCCGGCAGAGCCCCATCCATGGTTCATCCTTGAGGGGCTTGAGGAAGCCTTCAGGGAGGTTTCCTAAGTGGATGTGAAGGCTTCATCTGAACACCCGGGGCCCAGGGGTAGGCTGGTCCCATCAGGAAGGTCACCCCAAGAGTCTCTGATCTTATTCCTACCTTCATCTTTGCTTGCTTCAACTTAAGTCTCCAGCTCTTTCAGCCCGCCCTTGCCTGCTTCATCAAAGAGCCTCCACTACCAGTGGCTTCCTCCCAGGAGAGGTCATTAGATGCTGTGACTTCTCCCTCACCTTTATTTTGATGAGTGAAAGAGCCTGAGCACGCTGTGGGAAGGACGTTGCAGACTAAGGATGTTCTGCCAACTCCTATCTCTGGGTCTTCATTGTCCCTTGCAGATAGGGACCCTGCTGGGTACAGCGGTGGTGGCCATGCCCCCACCCATCCCCTGCCCGTACACCCGTACACCCGTCACGCCAGCAGCCTCGGGCAGAGGGGGGATGCTGCAAGGGGCGAAGAGGGAAAAAAAAAACCTGTTGCTATTTTCATCTGCCTTAAACCCTGCGCCGCTTAATCGTCCCCAAAGTGATCCGCCGCTGCTCTGCATCAGCGTCTCAGCCTGGCCATTACTCTCCCATCCATCATTGTGTCGGGGACAAAAGCTCTCAGGAAGGATTTAAGGTTGGCTGTGGGCGCGTCGAGGGGAATACTGAGCAGCACGGGGCTGGGAGCCGTTCGTTACCCTTCCTGCGGGAACGTGCATTTTCCTTCCCGCTGGGCAGAGAAGGCAGCAGTATTTCTAAAATCTTAACGAGTGTAGTTTCTCGGTTAGGAAAATATAGACGTTATTCTCAGCGCATATAGACTGTTAGCATCACGTCATCTCTTTCAGGGACACGAGATACGTGTAACATGGATTTTCTAACGAGGCGTTTAATCCCTAAAGCATGCAAAATGATTAAAAGGGGAAACGACAAAGGGAAAATTAAAAAAAAAAAAAAAGGAAGGAAGGCATGGCGGCGTGCTATGCATATCTAATCCTTCAGATGCAGCGTAGCAGACAGGTTGATGCCAGGTACCCACCTTTTCTGGACTTACTGGGCTGTCTGCACTGAGGACGCTACTCTCTGCGGGCAGGGGAAAGCGTGTTAAACCCCAGACCCTCAACGGGAAGCTCAAAAGGATTTTCAGATCGTGCTCCAAGGCTCTTGCGTGTCACTCCGTTGGCAGGACAGATGTTTTTCCAGGCGGGAGGTGTCTCGGACAAGCTGTGCTCGCTTGCTCCCGGACTGCCGCCGGCGTCACCTCGCGTGACCCGAGTGCGTGTCCTGGGCAGAGCTCGGTGGTACCCGGGGAGCCTCCACGTGCCTCCGGCTCCTCCGAGACCACCGCGGGAGATGCGCTGCTCTTCCCCGAGAGCAGGGCTCCCGGTGCAACATCTCCAGCTGGATTTGGTGCCGGAGGGGGAATAGATTTTGCATTTAGCTCCCTGCTGCTGCGGTGCAGCCTAGGGTTTGAAGGGCTGTGGCTAGCTCCCCAACTTCTCGTACTGCTCCTTGGATAACACAATAAAACTCCTTGTTTCTCCTTTTTCTCCAGCTTTGGCTGCCAGCAATACCCCATTGGGAGGCATAAAAAAAAGCCCAAACCCAGAGGATGCTGCACGTACTCTGGCATAATGAATCTCCCCGTTCACAGAATAACTTGGGTTTTTTACTCCTCAGTTCAGTGACTAAACCAAATTATCCCTTATTTACCCTGCTCTGTTCAGCATCACTCTCGTTAGCATCCTCTTTTCAATTACGGCAGCTTCAGAGATCAGGGGGTTTCCAAGGGCAATGGATTATATGTCAGTAAAATAAACCCTTCGTTTCCCTCATGCCTGCTGCCTGTGGGAGATAACTAACGCGCAGGGGCTGCGGGTCACGCTTGCCCGAAATACAGACCCGTATGAGCACAGAGCGGAGTTAAAAGGGAGCACCCGTCCGGTCATCACTGGGCCAGAGCCAGAGATAAACCACCACCGTTTAACTGGGTCTGCTGGGGTTCTGCTGGGTTTGAGGGAGATTAACGGGCAGGCAGGTGGCTTTGTCTTGAAATAAGAAGCTGTGCTCATGGGAGATGGAGAGTTGGAGCGTTTACCCACTTAAAGAGCTGGAGCCTCATGACAGGCAGGGCTGAGGTTGGGCACAAAATGCCTCTGCAGCCTCCCCAGAGGATGCCGGCGCTGAGGGGTGAAGGGAAAAAGGATGCTTGGTCCTTTCCTGTGGTTTGGGACAAGCAGGGTTAGGAAGGGGCTGGCAGCAGCGGGGTCACCCTGCCACCGCCTTTGAGCCTTTGAGCTTTGCAGAGCCACATGGCATCAAAACCCCATCCCCAGGAGAGCTGGGGACACTGCACCCCGTGGGGACAGTGCCACCGGGCTGGTGGCATCCTTGAGTGCATCCGCTGTGGTCCTGCCTTCACCTGCTGCCTGCGCTCCAGCTCTGCCGGCTTGCCGAGCCCGACACCAAGTCCTAGAGTAAGAGCATCCTCCCTGCCACGGCTCCAGTGTCTTCACGCTGGTGGCCTGGGGTCCCTGCTTGCTTTGGGGTCCCAGCATTTCACAGACGTCCCAGCCTCAGACCCTGCTGTTTCTGACCCCCTCAGCACTGCTGGTGCTTCAGGGTTTCTTGGCACTGGGTTGTCTCCTCCATCATCATCAACCCTTGTGCTTTTCCCAGCTCGCTCGTGCCCAGGGCTTTGCTCTCCACTGCCTTGGGAGACAGCAGAGCCACTTCACCCCTCCTCACCCCGTGGGGCTTTATGGGTGGCTCAGACACTCAGCACCCTCTAGGACAGGGACAACTTCCCTCCCAGCAGTACCTGCTGCCCCATACCATTAGCTTGGGCTCCGTGGTTTGCCTGCTGGTTGCTACCATGGTTACCTGTTTCCTTTTTTCCTTAGGAAACACAAATTCCGACAGTTCTTGCCTTGTCTCTGCCACCTCCTTGAGCTCTCTGGGCTCTTGCACAGGCTGGTTAGAGGGGATGGAATGAGCTTTGCCTGGGACAAGGGTGGCAGTGGAGCATCCCCGTGCCAGTCCAGCCACTGGTCTGGGAGACCACAGGCAGACCTGGAGGCTGTCGGTGGGCTTGAAAGACTGTGTTAACCCTCTGCATCTTGGTTGGGGAAAAAGAGAATGGAAAGCAGATGCTGTGGCCTGGATATTCTTTCTGCAGTTAGGTTACATTGAGTTATGCCTGGGATAAGGAGCATCCTTAATCACAGAATCATTAAGGTTGGAAAAGACCTTTTAGGCGGGCGCTGACAGCATTCCTCCTCCGTTGTTTCCAGGCACTTTCTGGAAATGAGTCAACACGCACACACTAGCTCATCCATCTAACATCATCTCATCCACTAGCTTGACCATCAAGGTCAAGTCCAACTATCAACCCAACATCCCCACGCCCACTAAACCATGTCCCAAAGTGCCACGTCCACACGTTTTTTGAACACCTCCAGGGACGGTGACTCCACCACCTCCCTGGGCAGCCTGTGCCAATGCTTGGCCACTCTCTCCATAAAGAAATTTTTCCTGATACCTAGTCTAATCAGCAGAAGTAGGGCTATCTTGGTGAAAACCCTCACCAGAGGCATGAGCTGTCATCAGTGTCTCCATCACCTAGTCCAGGTGCATCTTTTCTCTGCCCTGTCCCCTCTCGTAAACAGTGGGCGAGGCAGGAAGACAGATATGCTTTTAGCAAATCTAAACAGTTTTCACTCCACTGCATCCATTTCCTCCTTGGGCGGCTGGAGGACAGACTGATGGATGAGCTAGTGTGTGCGTGTTGACTCATTTCCAGAAAGTGCCTGGAAACAACGGAGGAGGAATGCTGTCAGCGCCCGCCTAAAAACATCCTCCCTGGCTGGGAGCAGCGGCTGGGGCAGGAATCCCCTCCAGATGTAGGTCCCAGACTGTGTCCTGGCACCTGCACGTGCTCTTGATGCCTGGCTCCCATCGCAGCCATGGAGACCTGACCCAGGGAGCAACCCAGCTCACCTTGGGCTCGGGCAGCTGAATTGCTCTGGGCTCCCTCCCAAAGTCCAGATGGAGGCAGAGTTCTCCCCTAAAGCCTTCTAGCCCCACCAGCACCTCTTCTTGTTACGCACCCTGACGTCCCAGCCTCGCTCCAATAGCAGAGCATCCGCTAAGGGACACAGCTCCCGGCTGTTCGGTAGGACGGAAAGATGCTCCTGCCAGCCTTGTCCCAGGCACCCTCCTGAACGGCTGCGTGTGGAAAGCACCAGTAGCCTGAGTAATACATTGCAAGTGCTATACTTGGAGGAATTAATTTCTCTGGGGAACTGGGTAGATAATTATTGCCCTTTTAGTGTGTTACTTGGACACGTTGGCGCTTCCCGGCCTCTCTGGCCCTGGCTTAGCTTGCCTGCATTCTCTCAATCATCAAACACATTTGGGCGGTGAAATATCCAAGAAAATGTAATAAACTGGTCCTTAGAGACTCCATTTCATGTCGTGTCAGAGATGAAAGCTAAGAGGAGCTGGGTCACACGAGAACTCCCGGCACTTGCAGGCGCTGTCTCCGCTTGGAACGTGACTCAGCCTGTCCTCAGCAGGGGACGATGCCGGGCAGCGCTGGGCGATGGGAAAAGGCTTCTCCAGACCATGCCGTGCAGATGTGGGGGCCAGATATGCCCCCACACCCCAGCAGAATCACCCTCTGCCACGTGGGCTCCGGGGCGGCAGCAGGGACCTGGGTGATGCTCTCCAGGCACCGACGTGGTGGTCGCTAGTAGCGATATCAGCAGGTTTAAGGCCAAAATACTCTCAGGGGCTGGAAAAGGTGAGCAATGTCCTCTCTACCATGCAAGCCTGGCCCTGGAGTAGCGTAGGAAGAATATTTGGAAGCAATGAGAAGAAGTGAGCATCAGTTGTTCGCACAAGTGCGCAGCCTGAGCCTCTTCGTCTCCCCACAACCCAGGAAGGAAAACACCCTCTTGCTTTTCTCCATCTCGGAAGAGGCTGGAATGAGATAATTTCATACAACTGCTGTTCTCTTCTGTTTTGCTGTTCCTCCATGCGTGAAAGGAAGCGAGGACTCTCCTAATTAAATTGTTGTTGGGCAGATGTACGAGCCACTGAGGAGTGTAAAAGAATAAAATAAAATAGATTGCAGCTTCCCTGAGACGTTTTTATTCAGGAGGATGAAACTGTGCAGGGCTGTTATTTTTTCATCCGGTTTTAGTAAAGAAACAATTAAACTCCCCACTTTATTGAAGCAGGACTCGAGAAGGCAGCAGAGTGAAGACATCATTTCTGCCTGTTGAACACCGAGTGTAGAAACTGTTGCTGCTTCTCACAGAGGGGAGATGTGAAACGAGAGGGAAAAGGGGGGAAATGGGATATACGTTTCTTCACCAGAACAAGCATTTGCTTCAGGGTTCAGTCTGCTTGCCCAGCTTGGTCCTGCCAGGCAGGAGTCACCGGTTCAGCGTGTTAGATTGGTGCATCCTGCGGAGGCTTGGAAGAGCTGGGACACCCCATCAGGGCAGAGAATCCTTCCCCTGCTCCAGCTCCCAGGGGTTTTACCTCCTGGCAAGTGGTGGCCACTTTGGCTGCTGTAGTTTCTGTCTCTTTGAGGAGCTTTTGATGAAGAACGGGGTGAAGCAATTGGGTTGTATACTCAAGGGGTCTTGTGACACCAAACGCTATCTCATCTCATCTCATCTCATCGTCTCATCCTGTGCCATGCCATGCCATCCCATCTTGTCTCCAGAACACAAACTAAGTCAGGCTTAAGAACACTATTTCCTGACCCGTTGCTCCAGAGTGACTTTGAATGAGGAAAACAGTCTCTCTGAAACGATTCGATGGCAGTTGTGAAACAAGCTGGAAGAACTCCTTCACCACCCAGCACCACCAGTCCCTTTCATGCTGAAAGACTAAAAATGTTCAAGAGATGAGGAAAATCCCTTTCAAGGACTCTTGCATTAAAAGTGTAGGTATGACTTGTGGTGCAGGAAGATCTAAGATGAACTCCGACCGCCGCAGCTGGACAGCTCTCCATTGCTTGTATCAGCACTAGCGTGGCCAGCAGGAGCAGGGCAGGGATCGTGCCCCTGTACTCGGCACTGGTGAGGCTGCACCTCGAATGCTGTGTTCAGTGTTGGGCCCCTCACTACAAGAAGGACGTTGAGGTGCTGGAGCGTGTCCAGAGAAGGGCAGCGGAGCTGGGGAGGGGTCTGGAGCACAAGTCTGATGAGGAGCGGCTGAGGGAACTGGGGGTGTTCAGTCTGGAGAAGAGGAGGCTGAGGGGAGCCCTCATCGCTCTCTACAGCTGCCTGAAAGGGGGTTGTGGTGAGGTGGGGGTTGGTCTCTTCTCCCAAGTAACCAGCGACAGGACGAGAGGAAATGGCCTCAGGTTGTGCCAGGGGAGGGTTAGATTGGATATTGGGGAAAATTTCTTCACTGAGAGGGTGGTCAGGCATTGGAACAGGCTGCCCAGGGAGGTGGTGGAGTCACCGTCCCTGGAGGGATTTAAAAGCCGTGTAGATGTGGTGCTCAGGGACACAGTTCAGTGGTGGGCTTGGCAGGGCTGGGTTAACGGCTGGGCTCGGTGACCTTAAAGGTCTTTTCCAACCTAAACGATTCTATGATTCCTGCACTGTAATGAGGAACAGAAGAACAGCCGACGATGTGGGAACAAGGTCCATGTGGCCCAGTTATGAGTTCCCAGCACATCAACACATCCCAGGCATCAGCAGATGTCGGAGAACTGGGGCAGATGGTGTTTGCCTGGGGCTTTTACCCACCCTCCACTGAACTGTGGGAGTCAGAGATGGAGTGGGTGCTAGATAACACCCTGGTCTTACGTGGTTTTCATGAGCAATCACTACTGGAATGAGAGAGGACGCATTTGTTGAGATGAGCCTTGGTGTGGGATGAAAATGGCCATTCTTAGGTCATTGCAGGGGGGTGGACTAGATAACATTTAGAGGTCCCTTCCAACTCAAACTATTCTATGATTCTATCATGATTTTATAAATCTCTTCTAATACACAGGCTTAGCTTACTCATTTGCAGGGTGTCTCCTTTCACTTGTGTGCTGTAGCTTGGACACCCTGGTGCTCAGCAGCACACATTTGTTGGGAGCGCTCCTATCTCAGCCCCTTTATCTCGTGCAGCTGCCTTTCCTTTCCTGAAGTCAGTACTTTGGTCCTGATGAATAATCTGACAGATGGATGTCCCAGAGTTATCCGGAGTGGTTGGACTTTCAACCTGGGGAGAAGATAACGGGCTACAAACACAAACAAGGAAGCACTTCTGCACGTCGCGTCTGTCATCAAATGGTGTCGAAGACGCCAAAAACGTATGTGCCTTCAAAACAGAGCCAGAGTGATTCACGGAGGACACGTCCTCTGTGGTCAGTCATCATGGATGCAATGCCTGGCCCAGGGAGCCCTTGCTCCGGCTGCCAGCAGCCAGAGGTGCCTGACCGGAGAAATGGTCCATCATGCGTGTCCTGTCCCAGGCTCCTGCTACCGGTCGTGCTTGGAGGCAGCACCCGGGGCAGGAGGATGCCCCTACAGCTGATCTTTGCATTCGTGACGAGGCATGAGGTACCAGCCTCCCCAGAATGTCGCAAGTCGCATCAACAAGACTTGCATCCTCCGGCTCTCAAAGGGTGCTGGCAAGCTGCTAGAACTGCCTCCCTCACCAAGCGAGGTAGAGAATGGCTCGAATGACCCAAAATGGGTTTTTCAACAGCTCCGCAGAGGCAGGAGAGGCAGGCAGCGTAGTTCGAGTTGTATAAACATGACCCCCTCTCGCTGCCTGCCAGATATTTTGGTTCCTGTCCTCCCGGGGATTAATCTGTTTGTTTCCATTGTCCACAGCAGAATCGGCTTGTGCAATATCTCTTGCCTCGCGTTATCATGATTTCAAAACTTCTCCATTTCAGATCCCTTAATCCACTTGCTACCACGAAATTCAGTTAGGTGTCTTGGGCAGATGTCCCTCACCATTCCTGCCGGCGTGCTCCTCACACCGCCGTCGCTGCTGAGGGTGAGCGCTTCAGCTCTCCCCACCGCTGTCCTGCTGCCGCTCGAACCCCCGATGGTGTCCCAGCCACGGCGGCTGGCAAGAGCTGGGGCTTCCCAAAATGCCGCCTCACCCTTCCTGCTTCCCTCCTTCTTCCCAGCCCACCGGGACGTGTCCTGGCTGTTAGCCCGTGGGGCAGCTTCTGTGGGAGCAGAAGGATCCGGAGAGGACATCTCCACCGCCACCCGCCACGGACAGTGCCGACCCGTCCGCGGTGCCTCGGAGCCCTGGGTGGGGATGTGAAGGGAGAGGAATGATTAGCAGGGTGTTGTATTGTACTTAAAAAATAATAGAAAGAGGAGTTGATCAATAGATATAGTCCGGTAGATTTAATTAATAGGATGCAGGTGTTCATGAGACAACACTGATAGATCCATGCCAAAACTGCTCATTTGTCCCCTGTACAGCCCCCACCATGGCTGGTTTAAAACCCAGTCGAGTTAAATCAATAGATAATCAGTCTTAAGTATTAAGTTTAAGACATAACAAAGATAGGAGGGAAGTGATGAATATAAAGTAAGCGACATTAGACCTAGGTTAAGCGTATGTTAATGTAATACCCCGAGTTTTTCTTGAAGATTGAAGGTGAAGAACGATAAGAAAGTCAAGCGGCCATGATGACCGAGACTGCATCAATGAACAGCAACTTTGGAGGAACTGAAACCGAACGATAAGAATAAGCTGAAGCTGGAAGATTGATGGACTTTCAAAAGTTGATGTAACATTAAGTAAATGAGACTTTGTGGAAAAATACCAAGATCTTTTGTGTTACATAATGTTATGAAGGACTCTGTATAGAAGGTCTGTATTGCAAGTGTTCTGCCACTCACCAAGGCGATCCCCAACTCCGAGTTGTTAATAAAGCAAACCTAGAGACACCCACAGTCTGGGGAAATTCTTTAATTCTGGGAGGCAGGGTGAAGGGGTATCCTACCACTGTCCCCACACTGTTGGCTACATCCAGACCAGTAAACCACCAGTAGCAAATACCGCCTGCAGTCAAACGGGTTGGGTAATGGGCAAAGCTGGGTGCCAGCCCGGGTGCTTTGAGCACGCTGCAGCGTGCAAGGAGGGTGCGCAAAAAGAAGTGGTAACCGGGCGGGCACCACCGCACCGATGGGAAGTCTCTGCCGAAGGAAAGAGCCTGCTCGTACCTCTGTGCCCGCCAGGACAAGGCAGGATGGGGCGTCCTGGGTGGCACGGGAGGCTGCGGTTAGGTGACGTGACATGGGACGGTGAGGTTAAGCAGTGGAGGGATAGTCTCAGACAAACGAAACTCTGCGATAGACTGGGAGGGGGTGGAGGCTCCACCCCAGCGTGGGCTGAGGATGGTGAGCACGCATCTGTCCGGGGTGACATGTGAAGAAGCTGATCCCAATGTGGGGCAGGGCTGCCCGCTCCCAGCCCCATCCCTGCTGATCCTCCCACCGCCCCAGCACCAAGCGTACGTGCTCCAGCAGGAGGGAGGATGCCGCGCGTCCTGCGGGCACCACCGTTACACCCTGCTGCAGTTTTCCGGGGAGACCGGAGCTGGTTTCGGCTGGCCGCCTGCCGCTAAGCGTCCTGCTCCAAGAGCCGTGGGTGTGGAGCTCAGGACTGAAGCTTAAACTATCCTGCCTGTGTAATTGAATTAAGCTTCTTAATAAAGCCAGTTGTTATTTCCTTAATTCCCTACAGACTCTCTAATGCTATTACCTCAACATAAAACTGTTTAAATAGCTTATTATCGATTGGTTTGCAAAGCAAACTTGCCATTTACCGTGGCACTGGGCACTTGGGAGACCAGATCAAACAGAAGTGGACAACGCTGCCCGGAACGCAAGAATGCAAAGATGCACTCAAGGTTAAACCCAAAGTTAAAGGCAGCCAGAGGCAGTGGCTGGGCCCCGACCAGGGTGTCCGTGTGGCTAATGGGGCACAGCTTGGATCTTCTGCTCTCCAGGTTGCTTATGGAAGGGTGCGTCTTCAGGTTGCGCCGAATCCGGGCTCTGGATCTCGGCTGTACGCAGTGCCTCGGAGCGGACAGCAGCTGGATGTGGCTCCTCCCTGCACCGTACTGAGGCTGTTTTCAAGTGTCGGAGGGGTACGAACACCTGAGCGGCTTCAGGGCGATGCCCAACAGCCTCTGGTACCAGAGATGGTATCTCTGCATCTCCCCCTCCTCTTCGCCCGGCAGAGCTGATGAGGTGTCTTTGGCTGCAGCTTGACCAGGAGGTAGGAGAGGAAGGGTCTTGATACACAGCCCCAAACCACGTGCGCGGCGGCGATCAGCACAAAGCATCCTGATAACATCTGCAATAAGACATGACACCGACAGTACCAAAAGTCCCGGACCGTCCTGGAAAGCCCTCATCCCTCTTCAGATGCGTCGTGCTCCCAAACGGAGCAGTGCTAAAGGTAGCTGTGACACTCCTAGTGCCGAGACCGTCGTGTCCTTTGCTTCGATGCGCGGGGAAGTACCAGCTGAGGCCAAAGGGAGCGAATCAGCCTCCACCAGGGGCCGTGGGGTGCAGTGGGACCCTTTGGAGTGCGGCAGCCTGTCAAGTGGCTCAACCCTGGGCACACAGGCAGCACTAGAACCTCTGCTCCGGGACCCTCCGGGATGACACCGGTCCACCAGGCGATGCCACCTCCGTGTATATTACATGTTTCTTTGCTGCAAAGAGAGGGGGAAAGAGAGGAGGAGTGAGACGCCGCAGCCCACGCGGGTCTTTAATTGCAGCTCGTGACCTCGGGGAGGGAAATCCCCCGTCTCAGGGGCTGCTCTTTGGCTCAGACTCCAAAGCTCCTCTCTCTGTGCAGGGCAGCTGCCCAGGACGGGAGCTGATGGACCTTCCTCCCTCCTCCACACGGCCAGGGCACTGCCCTGCACGGTCCTGGACCCTCTCGCTGCTCTCCCAGAGCCCGTCTGCAACCTTCTCCTCAGCGTGTTTTCCAGCTCCACCATCCATCCAGTCCACACCTACCCAACAGCCATGGCTGTCAGCCATGGCTGCCCATGGCTCCACTACTTGTCCGGGGACAAAGCTACCTGCGGGGAGGAGGGGGTGAGTTTGGGCTGTTCTGTTGACCCGAAAAGCCTGGGACAAGCTTGTCTAATTAACCCCAACAAGCAGTGCCTGGAGCACATCTGGAGATTGGCCCAACGAGACAAAATATGTCTGTTTGGCTCCCTGAGTCAGTGGCCTCGGCTCTCTTTGGAGGAAGGAGGAGAAATAATAATTTCTAGGAAATTATTCATGTCAGCTAGGAGAGATAAACTCCTCCTGGAAGGGCTCGTTTCTCTCTGTCTGCGCAACAAGAGCATGAGGTTCTTCGCCTCCAGGCAGACACCGAGGTTGTCAGACATCAAGTTGGCCAACGCCTGCGGTGCCCCACAGCAATTCATTTACTTGCCATCTCGCCAATCTGAGATGGATCAGGAGAAAAGGTGTTCCTCTCACTCTCATGTGGCGGTTTTGCCCCGAAGGACTGCTCGCCTGGGGAGCTCGGTCCCTCTGCTTTCCAGATGACTTGCCAGTCACTTGGAGCGTGGGGGCATGAAAAAGCTACAGCTATGACACAGAGCACCTTTGTATAAAGAAATGTCCACCCAGATTTGCTCAGATTCCCCCTCTCCGAATTACAGAAGCAGCTCTGCTGAATTGCATTGCTCACCAGAGGTCAGAAGCCGGCCGCGCTGCGCGTGGGCATCGCGCCTCGCATCACACGTGGGAATTGTTTTTGGTGACTGACCAACTAAGCAGTAATACTATAACCATGGCAATAGGATAGTAGATGTTGATGGAGGACTGACATAAAACTGAGTGATTTGAATAATCTGTAACAACTCGGTATCCCCCAGGGTAAAGCAAATATAGCTCAGAAGTAGCTTAGCGGTCTCCAAGGGCAGGAGTCCCTTGTCTGGGGGCAGTTCCTTGGAGCTGCTGTGGGCAGGAGGTGATTTGTACCAACGTTTCACTCTCCCAGATGAAAAGGGCTGATGATACCAGGATGCAGGATGCACAGCTACACCAGGGATGCTTGTCCTGGGTTAACCTTTGCCTTGGCCAGGGGTGGCGATGGGTGGTGGCACGGTTCTCCCGTGCCAGGGCCACGCGGACGGACAATAGGCTGTAGCAACCAGCTCGGGCTTCGGCGATAGGGAAGCAAAGTTAAAGAGCATCATCTCCTGCCCTCTGCCAAGCTAATCCTCTTCTCCATGCAGCAGTTTTGGGACAGTTTGTCTGGGACTGATCTGGCAGAGACACCGACGCTTACATTGGCCCAACTGCAGCAACAGGTTGAGTGAACCTCGGTCCCCTTCCCTGGTCTCCAACCAAAGCAGGCGACGGCAGTGCTCTCCAGACCCAAGAGGCTGAGTTAAGGTTGTAGCAGCAACCTGAAGTCCAGCTGGCCCTGACCTTAAGATATTTATATTTCTCCTTCTTTTAATGGTTTGTGGCTCTCACTGCTCTTTCTACCTTCCTGGACTGATTTCTGCAGCCCAGGTGTTAATTATTCTCCCTGTGCAGCCAAACAGGGAGTAGTTACACTATAAATTGACTCAAACGGATCAGACCAGGTCAGAAATACTGTCTTTGCAAGGATCTTATTTATCCAAGGATTTAGATTCTGCAAGAAGAAAAATGGGATTCTTTAGAGGAGCAGAGTTTAAAAATAAGCCCTTTGATTGCTTCAAAGGCAAAAAAAAATCAATTCCTCACCATTCTTGAGAGCAGCCAAGAACCTGACACAGAGCAGAGATGCCAATTAGAGCCACGGAGAAAAGGACTGATGTGCTTTGCCATGAGGCACAGCATGGAAGGATGACGGACTGGAGAGTCTTCTACCCAGTGTGGAAAGTCGAGAGGAAAACAGCTAAAGAATATTTTATGCCTTATTTTTCTTTCTCTCAAACCTGTTGACTCTGTCCTCCTCTTTCTACTGGCCGCCTGTTCCCGCATTCCATCTCCATCCCTCTTCTGCAAGTGGGAGAGGGGTGTTCAGGATGCGGGAGAGGCTGGAGGAGGGCAGGGTCAGGGCCAAGCTCTTGCCTCCTCCCAGCCCCCAAACCTGCAACAGAAAGGGATTTCTTTGTCCCGCTCTGCTTTGGAAGTGCTCGTGCTAAATAGCGGGGAACGAGGAAAGCGGCTCAGCACTTGCCGAGGTCCCATCCTGCCTCCGCCCGCGGCAGGCAGCGGGCTGGGAGGGGAGGCACGGTGACATTTCAGGCCACCCTGGGACCCAAGACCAGAGATGGAGGACCCTCAGCTGCTATGCTCAGCGGTAGCACCACCTCAAATTGCTTTCCAAAGCCACACCGGAGAACCGAGGCATTTGGACTTTGGCTGCTTACCTCCTTCCGTCCCGGGTGACCTCCGTTCTTCTCCTGCCACCCGCGAGCGGCTCGTCGCCAGACCTAGGCTGGGTTTGCTTTTCCGCCCTGCCAACTCCCTGCCAATCGCTCTTCCAATCTTCCTTCCCCCGGAAAACCTTACCCAGCGACGCCGCGGCGGCATCACC
>NW_010554152.1:1562-2393 GCF_000687285.1 Phaethon lepturus | reverse complement strand
GCCAGCCGCCCCCGCCGAGCGGGGCTCGGCTGTTTAAAAGCATTAATTGCATTTTGGGGACCTGTCGCTGCAATCTCTGCTTTCCATCAAACACCTGGCCGGTCTAACAAGCCTCTGCTGGCGCACACCCGGTCGTGCCTGGCCCTTGGCTTGCTAGAAGATGCTTAAACCCCAGCCCTGGCGTGCTGGCTGATCCCGGTCCCAGGGATGCTTAGGTGCCGTCAGGACAAGCGTGGCCAGTTCTCACATCTGCATTTGTCTCCATGGCTTTACCCAGCGGCTCTCGGCCCGGGGTGAAACATGGCCTGGGATATTGTGCTTAAAACTGTCCGCAGGAAGGAGAGGGGGGTACGGGAGGGACCGGGGAGGGATGCAGGAACCTTGTGCAGGTTGTGCGGGACACAAGGGGTGCAGCACCCCATCTCCCAGCGCGCCCCAGCCTCTGCCTCTGCTCTTCTCTGGGCAGAGGCGGGCTGACCCCCCGGGCTGGACTTTTTTGGGTCGAGGTCTCTGCAAGATGCTCTCTCCATGGACCTTCCTTGTCATCTCTCCCTGCCTCCTCTGCTGCACGGGCAGCTCCGGGCAGCAGTGGAGGGGGTCGAAGGTGGTCCCAACCCTGCTCTGAGCTTCAAGAACACTTTTCCACAGCAGAAATCAACCAAGGAGGACAAAGACCATTATTCGCTTCCCACTGTTTGCCCATCATCCCGCTGTTCGCACTAAGATGGTGAGCAGGGAGGTGGCTACCAGGTCTTTTTTTTCTTTTTTTTTTTTAATCGATAGCTCAGTTTCCCTTGGGAAGGCTGCTACCTCGGATCGAGTCTAGGCTGG
>NW_010554152.1:1201-1407 GCF_000687285.1 Phaethon lepturus | reverse complement strand
CTGCTCTGCTCAGCCGCTCGTACAGCCCGTGGCTCCAGCAAAGCCAGCACCGGCTCCTGATGATAAACGAGGAAGCACAATCCTGCTAAATAGGGTCAATAAGATAATGCGCAGCCAGAGGGACCGGCTGTGTGCAGACACAGACGTACAAATCTAAGCGCTACAAGGATAAATGCTGGTGCTTGCCACAGTCTTGTTTGGAAAGA
>NW_010554152.1:450-1112 GCF_000687285.1 Phaethon lepturus | reverse complement strand
GCCTGGAAGGGCTGGGGGGTGCTCGGCCAGCGCTGGGAAGCTCGCAGCCCTGAAGCTCATCTGCAGCGGTGGAGCCACGCAAGGAGCGGTTTGAATGAGGATCAAATGCTTCAGCCATTTCTTTACATTAATAGGGATGAAAATGTTTGATCTGAGGTACTCCTGAGGGCTGGACACAGAGTCCTGGGCACCCCATCTCCATCGGCTAACAAATGTTTGTCAGGCAGAACAGTCCTGAGGCCGGTGGCAGCCTTTCAAGGGGGTTGAGCCAGCAGACGAGCAGAGTTCAGGCCAGCAAAGGCATTCAAAGCACAGGACTGGGCTGAATTTCTTTCCCTCCCTGGGCTGCCTGACCGGACTTTCCACTACCCTTGTCCTGCCCGGCGCACTAAACGCGCTGGTTGCGCTCAGCAGGGTCCGCAGGAAAACGCGCAGCCACGGGGACCGGCCACGTGCGGGCACAGGCACACAGGTTTAAGCACAAGGATAAATGCTGGTGCTTCCCGCAGTCCTGTGTGGAAAGACGGACCGTTTCCTTGGAAAAATGGTTCAGAATTGCACCAGAGGAGGTTCAGACTGGACATCAGGCAGCTTTTCTTTACCCAGAGGCTGGTCAAACCCTGGAACGGGCTTCCTGGAGAGGTGGTCGATGCCCCAAGCCT
>NW_010554152.1:0-234 GCF_000687285.1 Phaethon lepturus | reverse complement strand
CATTCCTTGCATGGTGCAGAAAGCCAAGTGCTTTTCCACGCCAAATTGCCATTATTGGGGCAATAGGATAAAGATAACCCGGGCAGTGGGAAAAATAAATAATTTAGCTGGGAGAGGAAGGGAGAGTGCAACGCCAAGGAACCCAAGTGCCTTTGTGGGGACCCAGCTCCGGTCCTGGGAGTTTAGTGGCCCTGGAAGCCCTCATGGAGATCCAGGCAGGGTGTTTGCGTGCTG
>NW_010554151.1:0-4620 GCF_000687285.1 Phaethon lepturus | reverse complement strand
ATTGGCAATAAACTAAACTAATTTACCCAAGCCGAGACTGTTTTGCCCATGACAGTAATTGCTGAGTGATCTCTCCCTGTTTTTACCTTGACCCATGAGCCTTTCATTATATTTTTTCTCCCCTGTCCAGCTGAGGAGGGGGGTGATAGAGTGGTTTTGGTGGGCACCTGGCATCCAGTCAAGGTCAATCCACAACAGTCTCATACTGATTGGCTTTAATTAAAGGATCTGTTCAGTTTCTAGACCTTTCTAGTAAAATTCTTAAAAAACATCTTGAGCTCCCACCCAAAAGCTTAGAGAACTATATTATGCTGCATGAAGCATAATTTATGCCCAAAACTGAGAAAACATCCATGCTCACATGCAGCAGATCACTCAAAAGGTTTATAAACAAGCAGAACTTTAATAGCTTTGGAGATGACAACATAACCAAAGCTGAGTTTTGGAGACCTGAGTTTCAATAACCAAAACTACCATCAGCTAGCCTCCTCCCTTTCTTAGGGTGTTCCAGTAAATGTCCTGACCCATTCCCCTTCCCACAGGTGTAAGTAGCTGCTGAAGTAACTGTTATTACCCTCCTCCACTGGGGATAGCCATACACATTATACTTCCCAAGTAACTTCAGCAGATGGTTGATTTGTTGTTGCAAACGGAGGAGCAGTTTCACAAGGTTCTTCTAGTTACCCCAGCTCTGCCCAGAGCAGAGCTCCTGTTCATGGCTTTTATACTCAGTGACAACATCTAGCTGGTCTACTCCATGACTAGTCCTTTGTTGGTACAAGTCTGCCAGACATCACAAGTAGTTGCCATATCCACTAGCCAATTCAGTGACCTATTAGTTCCATCATGCCATTGTGCCCTGGACATTCCTTCTTTCCTCCTTCACAGACAGTCATTGTCACATTGATCTCCAATGAATCCTGACAATATGGAAACATTTCCAGATTCATGCCTGACCTATGGCTTCATCACCCCAGTACTACAGATTGCAAAACAGTCTGGGCAGTCCTCAGCAAACACAAATATTGATGTTGCATTTCCTCTCATTTTAAAATTTAGGAATTTAGTTTTCAAAGTAGGATGTCAGCTGCCTCAAAGTTTACATGGAAATGAAACCTGGACCAAATCAAATCATCTCACACTTCAGCAGATATCAACAGAGTTCTTAGTCCCCAAAAATGGCTTGCTACATGTGGGATACTCAGGAAAGGCTGCTCTTCTCTGGGGGCAGCAGGAAATATCACCAGTGAACATCTTTGTTTAAGGTTTAAAGTCACTTGACCAACAATTACATAAAATGATAGTTTTGGGCCCAGTTATTAATTTCTGTTGGAAGGACTTCAATATTCAGAACTTCAAAACTCACATACGTTCATTCTGACTGAATTCAGAAGGGTCCCTAACTTGATCTAGGGGACCAAGTCTCTCTGAATGAGGGGTTGCCAAAACTCTGTCTCACTGTCTGCTGGAGAGGCTCCAGTTAATATTTGACAGGGAGGATTTCTCCCCACAAATGCAGCTAGTGTCTTACAGTCCCACAACCAGATTCCTGCAGCTTCATAGGCAAGAGCTTCAAAGTTTGTGTAAAGTGGATAGTAGTATAAGAGTCATGTTCTGATATAATCCAGTATGTTCTGATACATTTGCCACTCCCTGCAGCAGAAAACAATATATTACTGTTAAACTCACTGAGAACTAAATTTAGTGTTAGGCAAATTTTAATTGGATAATTATTTTTCTTCATTGTATCTACGAGTTAAAATGTAGCTTATAATACAAATGTTATTTTCTCATCCTTCTTTTTGATAGGCTAGGGATAAGGATTTTATGTCAGAACTGGTAAATTTTCAGTACTATCTTACCAGCCTGCTCTAGTCACAAACTGAAACCGAACGGTAGCCAAACACAAACTGTGGTCTGGTCCCAGAGGGTTCTGCTGTGGCAATGTCTCAGCCATATCTATTCATGTCCTGCAAGTCCACTCTCTCTCCCATCTTCACTGAACAGCTACCTGAAAGTGCTGGCAGAATTCAGAAGACACTGCAGATAGAACATCCATTGCACATTGAGGAAAGACAGTTGTGCACGCATCTTCTAAGTGTGGCACAATTAGTCCTACAGCCCAGCTGATCCAGTGCTTTGCCAAGATGGAACTAAACCCTAACAAGGTGTAAAACTTGTGAAGCTGAGAACAAAAATCTTGAAGGCTGAGATACCTCTACTTGTGGTTTGACTCCAAGATGATCTCAACAGTTTTTAGCTGCAAATAGAGATGTCACTAAAATTACCATTTTTACATATTATGACATAGCCATGGTTCGTTCTTATAAGCATAGCTTCCAGGTTTAGCTATTGCAAGACAGCTTTGCCATTTTCAACTGGTGCCTGAAATTGCTTCAGCAAATTCAAAGCGCATCAGTCCAACTCTCTCAGCCACACCAGTCACTCAGCACTCATTACCCTGCCAGGTTATGTCAGAATGAAATTACTCTGCTCTTCCTTTCAGAGCCATCCATAGGCTACCTAAAAGGTTCTCACTTAAAGGAAAATTATTTTCCACTGAAACTTTCTCAAGCAGTGAAATTCACAGCATCAGTAGTGACCTAAAGTGTACTGGCAAGCCAAAGAACAGGTCTAGATTGACTTCTGAAGGGTGTCTTGAGGCACCTTGAGAAGTCTCTGTTCCTACAGAGGAACTGCAAGGGAAACACTAGACATGCATCCAAGAATGCCCAGGGGCTTAGAGTGGCATAAGGCAGTCTGCTGGTACACCGGGCACAAACAAAGTGGCCTGATGTAGATTGCCTGCAAGGCAGCATTATGTTCAGAGGGCAAAAGACTCTGCTGTGCAGCATAGAATGAATCATAGAAATGTTGGGGTTGGAAAGAGACCTCAAAGATCATCTAGTTCCAACCCCCCTGCCATGGGCAGGAACACCTTCACTAGACCACATTGCTCAAAGCCCTATCCAACCTGGCCTTGAACACTTCCATGGACGGGGCATCCACAGCTTCTCTGGGCAACCTGTTCCAGTGTCTCACCACTCTCACTGTGAAGGATCTCTTCTTTATATGTGATCTAAATCTACCCTCTTCACTCCTGAGCTCGTCACTCCTGAGCTTGGAGGAGGTCATCCTTGAATATTAACCAGCTTTCTTGGGCCCCTCTTCCCTCTAGGGCTTTATCCCATGGTACTCTACCAAGCAGATCCCTGAAGAGGTCAAAGTCTGGTCTCCTGAAGGCCAGGGCAGTGAGCTTGCTGTGCACCCTCCTTGCTGCCCTAAGGATCTTGAACTCCATCATTTCATGGTCACTGCAGCCAAGGCTGCCCTTGAAAAGAGACCTCAAAGATCATCTAGTTCCAACCCCCCTGCCATGGGCAGGAACACCTTCACTAGACCACATTGCTCAAAGCCCTATCCAACCTGGCCTTGAACACTTCCATGGACGGGGCATCCACAGCTTCTCTGGGCAACCTGTTCCAGTGTCTCACCACTCTCACTGTGAAGGATCTCTTCTTTATATGTGATCTAAATCTACCCTCTTCACTCCTGAGCTCGTCACTCCTGAGCTTGGAGGAGGTCATCCTTGAATATTAACCAGCTTTCTTGGGCCCCTCTTCCCTCTAGGGCTTTATCCCATGGTACTCTACCAAGCAGATCCCTGAAGAGGTCAAAGTCTGGTCTCCTGAAGGCCAGGGCAGTGAGCTTGCTGTGCACCCTCCTTGCTGCCCTAAGGATCTTGAACTCCATCATTTCATGGTCACTGCAGCCAAGGCTGCCCTTGAGCTTCACATTCCCCAGCAGCCCCTCCTTGTTAGTGAGAATAAGATCCAGCATAGCACCTCTCCATGTTGGTTCCGCTATCACTTGAAGCAGGAAGTTATGATCAATGCATTCCAGGAACCTCCTGGATTGCTTATTCCCTGCTCCATTGTCCCTCCAACAGATATCAGTGTAGTTGAAGTCTGCCATGAGGACCAGGGCTTGTGAACGTGAGGCTGCTCCTATCTGTCTATACAGGGCCTCATCTGCTCAGTCTTCCTGGTCGGGTGGCTGTAGCACATCCACACTATAATGTCACCTGTCCCTGCCCACCCTTTAATCCTGACCGGTCAGCTCTCAGTCAGCTGCTCATCCATCCCCAGGCAGAGCTCCATTTACTCCAGCTGGTCATTGACATGGAGGGCAACACCCTCTCCACGTTTCCCCTGCCTGTCCTTCCTAAAGAGCCTGAGATTGTATCCTTCTATTTCAATGCTCCAGTCATAGAAGCAATCCCACCACGTCTCCATGATGCCAATAAGATCATTGCCCTGCAGGCATGCACATGTCCCTAACTTCTCTTGTTTATAGAATCATAGAAACTTTGGGTTGAAGGGCACCTTTAAAGGTCATCTAGTCCAACCTCCCTGCAGTGAGCAGGGAAATCTTTAACTAGACCAGGTTGCTCAGAGCCCCATCCAACCTGACCTTGAATGTTTCTAGGGATGGGGCATCTACCACCTCCCTGGGCAACCTGCGCCATTGTTACACCACCCTGATTGTCAAAAATTCTTCCTTCTATCTACCTAGTCTAAATTCGCCTACTTTTACTTTAAAACCATTACCCCTTATCCT
>NW_010554150.1:0-13140 GCF_000687285.1 Phaethon lepturus | reverse complement strand
GTCCCATGGACTTGTGTACATTCAGGTTCCTCAGATGCTCTCGAACCAGATCTTCTCCTACAACAGGTTGGGCTTCATTCCCCCAGTCCTACCTTGAGGTTCAGAGGCTCAGGAGATGTGGGAAGAGCAATTGCCAGTGAAAACTGAGGCAAAAATGTTGTTGAGCACCTCAGCCTTCTCCTTGTCTGTTGTTCCCAGATCCCGTCTCATTTATTGGGGGGTACAATATCTTTTGTCTCCTTTTCTGACTAATGCACATTCATATTATTTTTCACATCCCTTGCCAAATTTAGCTCCAGCTGGTCCTTAGCTTACTTGACCCCATCCCTAGACTCCCAGGCAATGTCCCTATATTCTTCCCAGGATGTACGTCCCTGCTTCCACAGCCTGTGAATTCCCTTCTTCTGTTTCAGTCTGACCAGGTGATCCTTACTCAGCCATGCTGGTCTCCTGCCTTCCTTGCCTGATTTCTTGCATCGGGGAATCAAGAGTTCTTGCGCTCTTAAGAAAAATGTTTTTAATAGCTGCCAGCTCTCTTCTGCTCCTTTATCCCTGGGGACAGCTTCCCAGGAGAACCCACACACCAGTTCCTTAAACAACTGAACATTCACTTTCCTAAGTTTTAGGGCCCTGATTACACATTTCTCCTGGCCTATATCCCTCAACATCATGAACTCCACCAGGACGTGATCACTGCAGCCCAGGCTACCACCAATCTTGACCTCTGCAGTAAGTTCCTGTGGTTAGTGAACACCACAACCAGTAAGGCATTTCCTCTAGCTGGGTTTTTGTGTCATCACCTGGATTAGGAAGTTATCCTCAATGACCTTCAAGAATCTCTTGGACTGCTTGCAGCTTGCTGTGTCACATTTCCAACAGATGTCAGGGTGGTTGAAATCCCCTACCAGGACCATGGCCTGTGAGCGTGATGCTTCCTGTAGTTGAAATAAGAACAATTCACCAACAGGCTCTCTTTGATCAGATGGCCTGTAGTAAGCACCAACCGCACGGTTTCCTGTGTTGGCTTGGTCTCTAGTTTTCACGCATAAGCTCTTGACTTCTGCATTGCCATTTTTCAAAGACAGCTCTGTGCATTCAACACATTTCTTTATGTTGCAGGCAACCCCCTCCTGAAAAGTGTATAGCCATCTATTGCAGGACTCTGGGCATGTGATTCGTCCCATCAAGCTTCAGTGACAGCAATCAGATCATAGTTTTCCAGCTGTACAGTGGCTTCCAGATCCTTCTGTTGCCTGTGCTGTGTGAATTGATATAGAGACACTTCAGCTGGACTGACTGTCTCACCTTTTTGGCAGAGCCTTTTTGGAGGGTTAGGGGGCATTACTCACTGCTCTGGTAGGTGTGCTCATCCACTTCATTGCTTGTGAATACAGAATTGTCATGGCTTTGGAACCCATGCCCTAAGTTCATTAGTTTAAAGCATGATTCAAGTCAGACAATCTACCAGCAATGATTCTTCTGCGTCTTCTAGATATGGGGATCTCATCTCTCCCCAGTAGTCTGTATTCATTGAAGAACACCCCATTATCATAGAAGCCAAAGACCTCAAGACAATACCAGCCACAAAGACAGGTGTTGATCTGCATGATGCACTGCTCCCCTCAGGCACCGCTCCCTGTTTGCACACCGTGGTTGCAGCACTTCTGTTAGCTACTGCTCCCTACGAGCCAGTTATATGTGCCTTGCCACGGTTTGAACGGGCCTTGAGGACTGCCAGCACCACCCAACCTTCACCTACCTCTCAGAAAATCTGATTCCTGCTAGCTCAACCCTCCACACACACAGCCCAAGGGTGCTGGACCCCCAGAAACTCCTTCAGACCTCACAAGCCTTGAGCTGTTCTTAGCATGTGACAGCAACTGCTGCTGCCATGGTTGCTGCTATCAGTGTCAGGTTCCTGTAGTTTGAATGGTTCATGTTGCCCTTTAACAGAGCCATCACAATTCTGCAGACAATGGCTTTATTAACAACTGCATCCAGAATTTGCAGAAAAGAAGGACTGGGATTAATTTTTAGTGTCTCCCCATAAATCCAAAGTACACATGCACGCAAAAGAGACATACATGGAGCTGCAATTCTAATGTGAAGTCTTTGCCCTAGGATGATGTTAAAACTACATCTATTAGTGGCTACACAAAGCTTGTCCTTGTGCAGACTAAGGCAGCTGCAGAAATCTACATAGGTAAATCGTTCTGGAGATTAGAGTTGGCATTCACCGTAACCCCGAATGCCCCCACACACTTCTTTCTTCGTCCCAGCTTTAGATATTGAGCATGATGGAATAGCCCTCCGGCCAGCCTGGATCAGCTCTCCTGGCTGTGTCCCCTCCCAGCTTCCCATGTACCTCTCTGCCTTCTTGGTGGCAGGCCAGCATGAGAAGCTGAACAGTCCTTGACTGCTTAACAACTGAAAACAGCAGTACTTTATCAATATTTTTTCATCCCAAATCCAAAACATAGTCTCCCACTAGCTTCTATGAAGAAAATTAACTTTACCCCAGCTGAAACCAGGACATCTGGCTATGCACAACCTTCATCTGAAAAATGGTTCTTTGTTGCTGTCACATTTATATTCCTAAAAACTCTTATAGCTTTGAACTTGTTATGACTTCACCTGTGCTGGAAACAGACTTAGCTGATTCTGACATATCATAAGAAAAGGAAGCTTCTAATGTCCAGTGCCTACCATGTTGTCTCATCTGTGACAGGCCTCTCCAGGAGGCAGCCAGGGCTCTATTCTACTATTGGTGTGTGAAAGAAAATCTTACAGTATTTTTTGGTAAAAATATATTAAGACTGGAAGCTTTCTGAGATGCTGAGCATTTTACACACAGGATATTGCTATGTTCAAAAGACAACACACCATATCTACATAGCCAACAATTTAGTGTTAATCCTATTAATATTTTCTCTGTCTAATAAATTGTAGCTTTATAGTGATTGGTTTTACCAGGTAAAGTAGCTAACTGTTGACTTGTAAGGTAACTGATCAAAAGTAAAAGAACGTCATTTGCTGAAGACTTAGAACAATTGCATAAAAACATGGCAAGATAAGTAAGAAAATACCTGACTGGTATCCATGTGACACTTAGATCAGAGATCGCCAGCACAATCTGGGGCAGATCATGCTGCCCCATCCCTGGAAACATTCAAGGTCAGGTTGGACAGGGCTCTGAGAAACCTGATCTAGTTGAAGGTGTCCCTGCTTATTGCAGGGGAGTTGGACTGGATGTCTTCTAAAGGCCCTTTCCAACCCAAACTATTCTATGATTCTGTGATTCTATGTAAGGGGAAGTTTCTCTGAAGACCTGGGAGATGATCCATCAGAGGCCTGGACTACCAACCACCAACTGGAGAAAAAAAATGAGGAGGGCCATACCTTCACTGTGTCCCTGACGCAGACATGTTATGTGTGGACCCAGGTCTGCATCAGGGAGAGATGCCCGTCACTGTGGACACCATTCCCCAAGCATCAGCTGGACAGTGCGTGGAGCATGGGATTTCCCTGATGTTGCTACACTGAGATGATGATGTCTAGAAAAGTGGTGAGTCTTTCCCAACAAGTCAGTGTGGGATTGAACAGGCACAGGTTGTGCTTCTGTGACTACACATTCTATTAGCTTAGATTGTTTGTTAACAGTGAGCCGCAATGTGTGTCAGATCTTCACTACACATGGTGTCTACAGAGTATGAGTAACAACCTAACCGCTAGACCATTGCTACAAGTTAAAACCAGCCCAGGCTACGGCAAGCTCAGACAAATTCTGAGACCTTGCACTGGCAGTTCAATGCAGAGATGTGGTCTTTTACTAGTAGAGCAAAAGTCATATTTTTTGGGCTACAAGTGTCAGTTATGCTCATTTAATCTATAGAATCTACAAGAATGCAAAAATGTCTGCACTGGGCCTGAATAAAGGTCCATATGGTTAATACCCTACCTCAGACACCAGCTAAAATGTGATATCATGAGGGATTATCAGGGCAGGGATAGACCGGTTTTCCAGGACACCTAATTTGGGAATGAAATTCACACAGACTGATATAAACCAGAACTTTTCCTGCAAGGATAAAAAAGGATGCAAAACACCCATCAGCTCTAGGCAAAATGAAGGAGCACCAGAAAATCAGATATTGGTGGAGCAGTGTTATAGCATTGTACATCAAGGTATTGTTGCAAAATGATGAATAATTATCATCTTATCATTCTTTGTCTTGACCCTATCTATTGGCCCCATCACCCAGACCTTAAGGCATATTAAATCTATTTAATCAAATACCACTAAAAATAGGAAACATTGGAAAGCAGTGATTGAAGTGCAGTGAATATAGCACTCAGATGTGATTTATACAAGCAGAGATCTTCAGGAACTAAACATATTGGGGAAAGGGCTGACTATGTGAGTTTGCTTCTCATACAAATAGATCCATGTATTTTAATAACAATTTTCATGGAGTAAGTTATCACCCAGAATGAATCAGTTTCTTTTTTACCAAGGGGCAGTAAGAGGTATTTAATTTCTGAAATAGTAACTGAGATAACACCTACTAATTCAGCTGTTCATCTTAGAAATGGTGCAGATCTTGCAGACTTGTTTTGTTATGCTCAAAATCCTGCTCAGGGGAACACTCCTTTTATGTGAAGCCTAAAAAATATTTTTAATCTAGATAAAAGTTTTAACAGTGTCACCAAACTACAACAAACAGTTTTTCTTACCATCATTCTAATTGGATGACCGCCAACACACAAAATATTGCATCAGCTATGAAGTTTAGGTAAATTTAAAAGGGTTAAAGAAGAAAATCTCAAAGTATATATGCTTTTCTCTGCTGTGTTGGTCAAGTTTCCATTGTACAGCTTGGGTCTTTAGACTGACTGCCTCAGTCTTCCCCAAAAAAGAATGAGAACTATGACAAGTTGTCAGCATCCTGAGGCCTTCCTGGGAAAAGTATAATAATCATGGTGGAAGTTCCTTCCTTCCTATTGCTGGGAGGAACATAATGATAATGCTGATGCTTTGTTATTCCTGAGTCTCAGGTCCACTTGAATTTTCTTAAACACAATCTACCTACATGCTTTTTCTTCTCATTGGTTCTCAGTTATTCACTTTCTGTTCTGTTAAATCAATTCACTTGACTCATGAGATTGCATGCCTGTAGTGACTGTTGAGTTACTATTTTAGTCTGGGATCTCTGCTATCATTTAGTTTCTGCACTCTTTCTGGAACACACCTCATTCCAAAATTACAGACAGTGTAATCCACAGAAAAGTAAAAAACAATTAGGTAATTGTTTGCAAGACAACTGCTATCCCAAATAAAGAAGCTAAAATCTCAAGCCAATTCAGCTCAAGCTATGTAATTATAACATGACTGTATAATTTTTATATTATCTATATAATAATTATGCCATACTTTAACACTTCTATACAAAATAATCCTATTAAAAATAATCCATAACTATGAAATAAAGTACTGTGCGTTGTGCTGTAAGGCATCTCCCCAATTCAGGCAAAACATTTTTAACAGAAGACATATGCAGTAGATAAAAAATATCATAATATGTTATTCACAATAAACAGAAAGGACACCAGATAAAATAAATTTGTATAGACACAACATTTAACATAAGAGGTCTGAATCCAGGTTTTATTGGTTTAAAATGAAAGCAAATGCTTCCAAGAAAATAAAAACTTATGACAGGATTCTGAAAATTTATATATCCCTGGCAAAATTACACCAGCTGCTGCATTGCTAAATACAGTTAAGATACCCTATAGGATAGAATTAGACTTGTAAGGGAAAGAAGCGCTTCTCAGAGTTTGAACGGTTTTAATAACTGCTCCTGCTTCATTTCCTTCAGGAGATCATAAATTTAAATGCCAACCTGTAAAAATAAAATAATTTTGTCTTTAACAAACAGAAGAATTCTATACATTAGGAGGCTCTGTATTACCTGTTATGAGAACATTTGTCGTAAATTAATGAATAATAAGCATTCATGGCAGTAAAAAAAGTCTTTTAGAACAAAACAGTTACTTTTCCTGCTATGAAAATCTTGTGGTTGTAAAACAACTGGCATTCTTGTCCTACTGTCAACCTATGTATTTCTTAAAGTGACCACAACTATCTATGGCATTATGTTACTAATTGTGAAAGAAACGTATAATGGATATTGTAAATAATTATAGAAACATAGAATGACAGAATACTTTGGGTTGGAAGGGACCCTTAAAGATCATCTAGTGCAACCCCCCTGCCATGAGCAGGGACATCTTCAACCAGAGCAGGTTGCTCAGAGCCCCGTCCAACCTGACCTGGAATGTTTCCAGGGATGAGGCATCTACACCTCTCTAGGCAGCTTGTTCCAGTGTTTCACCACTCTCATTGTAAAAAATTTCTTCCATATATCTAGTCTGATTCTGCCCTCTTTTAGTTTAAAACCATCACCCCTTGTCCTATCGCAACAGGCCCTGCTAAAAGGTCTGTCCTCATCTTTCTTATAAGCCTCCTTTAAGTCCTGGCAGGCTGCAATAAAGTGTCCCTGGAGCCTTCTCTTCTCCAGGCTGAACACCCCCAACTCCCGCAGCCTTTCTTCATAGGAGAGGTGTTCAATCCCTCTTATTTTGGTGGCATCCCTCGCATTTTGGTGGCCCTCCTCTGGACCCTCTCCAAGAAGTCCATGTCTTTCCTGTGCTGACAGCTCCACAGCTGGGTGCAGTACTCCAGGGGAGGTCTCACCAGAGCAGAGCAGAGGGGCAGAATCCCCTCCCTTGACCTGCTGTCCATGCTGCTTTGGATGCAGCCCAGGATGCAGTTGGCCTTCTGGGCTACAAGCGCACGCTGCTGGCTCATGTCCAGCTTTTCATCCACCAGTACCCCCAAGTCCTTCTCTCAATCCCTATGAAGATGTTCCTATCTCATGCCCCAGCCAATATAGATACTGGGCGTTGCCCTGAACCAGGTGCAAGATCCTACACTTTCCTTGTGGAACCTCATGATGTTCACTTGTGCCCACTTCTTGAGCTTGCCCAGGTCCCTCTGGATGGCATCCATCCCTCAGTTGTGTCAACTGTACCGCTCAGCTTGGTGTCATCTGCAAACTTGCTGCGAGTGTGCTCGATCCCACTGCCTGTGTCACTGGTGAAGATATGCAAGAGTACTGGTCCCAATGTGGACCCCTGAGGGACACTACATGTCACTGATCTCCATCTGGACATTGAGCCATTGACCACTACCCTCTGGGTGCGACCATCCAACCAATTCCTCATTCACTGAACAGCCCACCCATCAAATCAATAGCAACCAAGTCCTCATTCACTGAACATCCCACCCATCAAATCAATAGCTCACCAATTTAGAGACAGGGATGTTGTGGGGGACCATGTCAAAGGCCTTACAGAAGTCCAGATAGACAACATCGGTAGCTCTTCCCTTGTCCACTGATGTGGTCACCCCGTCATAGAAGGCCACTGAGTTGGTCAGGCAGGACTTGCCCTTGGTGAAGCCATGCTGGCTGTCTTGAATCACCTCCCTGCCTTCCATGTACCTTAGCATGGCTTCTAGGAGGATCTGCTCCATGATCTTGCCAAGCACAGAGGTGAGGCTGAGAGGTCAGTAGTTACCAGGGTCCTCCTTGCTACATTTGATAAATGTTTCCCTTCTTCCAGTCCCCAGGATCTTCACCTGACTGCCATGACTTTTCTGTTATCATGGAGAGTGTCTTGGCAACTACGTGAGTCAGTTCCCTCAGGACTCTGGGATGTATCTCATCAGGTCCCATAGACTTGTGCAGGTACCTCAGGTGGTCTTGAAATTGATCTTTGCTCCTCCAGTCTCTGTCTTGAAGTCCACCCACTTGTGAGGTGTGGGAAGAGAGACTGCCAGTGAATACTGAGGGAAAGAAGTTGTTGAGTAGCTCAGCCTTCTCCGCATCCCTTGTTACCAGGCTGCCAGTCTTGCTCTTGAAGGGGGCATGCTTTTTTGACCTTCTTTTTCTGGCTAATATATCTATAGAAGCCTTTCTTATTATTCTTTGCATCCCTTGCCAAGTTCAGCTCCAGCTGTGCCTTAGCCTTCCTGACAACCGAGTAGCGTCCCTGCACTCATCCCAGGATACCTGTCCCTGCTTCTACTGCCTGTGCATTTCCTTATTGCCCTTAGGAAGTTTAGGAAGTTTGCTTTTCTAAAATTTAGGATCCTGCCTTTTCTCTTTGCCTGACCTATATTTCTCAGGACTGCAAATTCCACCAGTGCATGATCACTGCAGCTTAGGCCGCCTGCAGTCTTGACATCACCAGTTAGCTCACTTGCATTTTTAACCAACACGTCCAATATCATGTCCCCCCTGGTAGGACTGTCTATTACCTGGCACAGGAAGTTATCCTCCATGCATTCCAGGAGTCTCCTGGATTGCTTACAGCTCGCTGTGCTACTTTTCCAGCAGGTGTCAGGGTGTTTGAAGTACCCCAGCAGGATGAGAGCCTGCAAGAGCAATATCTCCTGTAGCCGGAGTGAGAAGGCTTCATCCATAGACTCCCCTTGGTCGGATGGCCTGTAGTAGACACCAACCACAAGAATCCCCTGATTCTTGCCCATAAGCTTTCGACATGCTCGTGGCTGTTGCTCAGAGACAGCTCTTCACACTACCCATTTCTTGATATAGAGGGCCACGCTTCCACCTCTCCTACCTCACCTGTCCCTTCTGAACAGCCTGTAGCCATTGATAGCTGCACTCCAGTCATGAGATTTGTTCCACCAAGTTTCAGTGATCACAACTAGGTCATAGTTCTCTAGGAGCATGGTGTCTTCCATCTCCTCCTGTTTGTTGCCTATGCTGTGTGCATTGGTGTAGAGGCACTTCAGCTGTGCTGTCGGCCATTAATTCCTTGGCCAATGACACAGCTGAAGTGGAACACCCCTTAATTCCTTTGAGGTTTTTCACTGGTATTTCCCTGTTGGCTCCTGTTACCTCAGGAGTCCCTGGCTCATCTCTGTAAGACTTCAGGTGTGCTGCAGTGTAGACAGCATGTCTCAGAGCAACAGGCTAAGGACCCTCGCTAGCAACCCATCCCTCTAACCTTGACATGTCATCCCACAGCTTGTCATGGGCAAGCCTAATATTATCCCCCTCCCATTTCAAGTCTAATTTAAAGCCTTGCTAGCTTATGTAATGAATGTGTATGGCAAAAACTTACTGTCTCTTAGTTTTCATAATATCTCTTTGTTAGAATCATAGAAACAAAATGGTTGAGGTTGGAAAGGATGTCAAGATGTCATCTGGTCCAACCTCCCTGCTCAGGCAGGGCCCCCTAGACCCAGTTGACCAGGACCACATCCAGACAGCTTTTGAATATCTCCAAGCATGGAGACTCCACAACCTCCCTGGGAAACCTGTGACAGTGCTTGGTCAACCTCACGGTAAAAAGTGTTTCCTGATGTTCAGATGGAGCCTCCCGTGTTTCAGGTTGTGAAACTGAAACCCAGTGCACCTAGTCCTGTTACTGGGCACTGCTGAAAAGAGCCTGGCTCCATTCTCTTTGCACCCTCCCTTCAGGCATTTATCTACATTAATAATATAGGCCCTGAGCCTCCTCTTCTCCAGGCTGAACAGTCCCAGCTCTCTCAGCCTTTCCTCAATAGGAGACATGTTCCAGATCCTTCACCATCTTCACTGCCTTTCGTTGGACTCTCTCCATCACGTCCAAGTCTCTCTTGTACTGGGGAGCCCAGAACTGGACCCAGCACTCCAGGTGTCACCTCACCAGTGCTGAGTAGAGCAGAAGGATCCCCTCCCTCAACCTTCTGGCAACACTTCTCCTGATGCAGCCAAGGATACTGTCAGCCCCTCCTTGCTGCAAGAGTACGTTGCTGGCTCATGGTCAACCTGGTGTCCACCAGGATGCCCAGGTTCTTCTCTGCCAAGCCGCTTTCCAGCTGGCAGTGACCCCTCAGCATGTCCTGGTGCCTGGGCTTGTTCCTCCCCAGGTCCAGAACTTTGGACTACCTCTTGTTGAAGTACCTGTCAGCTGATGTCTCCAGCCTGCTGAGGTCCCTCTGGATGACAGCATGACTCTTTGGCATATCGGTCAGTCCTCCCAGTTTTGTGTTATCTGCAAACTTGCTGAGGATACAACATCTGCCCCATTATCCAGATCATTAGTGAAGATGTTTTACAGGATCAGATCCAGTATTGACCTCTGAGGTACACACTAGCTACTCACATGCAACTAGGCTTCTTGTCACAGATCACCAACCTCTGAGCCCAGCCATTCACCTGATCACATAAGCTTACATGCATGTAAAGAACTACCTAGAACCAAGCTTGCATGCATTCCATATTTCTGCAGCTGTTGAAACATCAGCTGAAGGTAAGAAATGAAAATTGTCTGGATTTGCCAAATGCTATACATATTCAGCATGCTAGTAATAACACAGGTGGCTGCTGTATTCACTGTTTGTGAATAATGGCAGGATTGCTCTTCTAATCATCCGTTTCACTGAGGCCATTTCTCTATGTGTGAAAAGAAACCATTTATAAGAGGAAAGATTTTTACAGGGCATTTTTTGAGTTATTAGTTCTGTCACACTAATTTATACATCATGAATGAAAGAGGGAATAAGCATTACAGAAAAAAACACATTCACAAGAGAATTTAGTTTTATTGATCACAATTGAATGCAATCATACAGGTAGAAAAAATCAAGGTTTATTCTCCTGAAGATATTTCTTGTTAATACCTTTGATTTCTTCTTTTGTAATTATATGTGCATAACTAACAGTAATTAAAAAAATGGGAAGGATACTGTTGAACTCAGATTAAAGAAATGCAGGTTTTAGAGCTAAGATGGAGTTAAAAAAATAAGGTACTGTAAACAGTAAATGTATCTCTTTTCTATAAGATACTGAAACCCTATATGGCATTAAGCTAAAAAGTGTGCTAGGGAAGCTTAGATTTCTATATACGTGAAAACATCTCAGTGTTTATGTTAACAACATACTCCCAGTCTATTTTTTCTTCTCCACAGAATAAAGGTTGTCAAGATGGATGCTTCAGTTCCACGTTTTCTAATGTAGAATGGTCATGTACACAATTCATGCTATGAAAAGCCACTGGGGACACTGTAGCGCTATAGTCTTCCCAATTTTAATTCTCTGTCCTCTCTGATGAACTGATTTCTCAAAGGTAAAACGGATATAAATAATCCTTGTAAAAATTCTACTTCTTGCAAAAGAAAAATGCATTCTTTAGATATATATGATGAAGAATTACTTTGTTGAATAACCACTCATTAAAATTACCCAGAATTCATACGCCATTGGTTGGCTCCTGTCTGTATCCCTGCCCATGGTACACACTTACGCTAGCCGTTCCTCTACAGCCCTTGGAGAAGCGCTTTGTCTAGGGCATACACCAGCTTAGCATACAACCTGTTCATGTCGGGTTATGGCAAGGAACTTCTTCTCCAACTGTCCTGATTTTAACTGGGATAGAGTTAATTTTCTTCATAGCACCTAGTATGGGGCTGTGTTTTGGATTTGTGCTAAAAACAGTGTTGATAATATAGATAATATGTTTTTGTTACTGTTGAGCAGCACTTACACAGTCAGGGCCTTTTCTGCTTCTCTCACCAGCAAGTATGCTGGGGGTGCAAGTTGGGAGGAGACACCAGTGGGACAGCTGACCCAAACTGGCCAAAGGGATGTTCCCTACCATATGACGTCATGCTCAGCACCTAAAGATGTGGGAAGAAGAAAGAAGGGGACAATGTTCAGAGCTATGGTGTTTGTCTTCCCAAATAACCATTATGCAAGATGAAGCCCTGCTTCCCTGGAGATGGCTGAACACCTGCCTGCCGATGGGAAGTGGTGAATGAATTCCTTGTTTTGCTTTGCTTGTGCACATGACTTTTGCTTTACCTGTTAAACTGTCTTTATCTCAACCCATGAGTTTTCTCACTTTTACCCTTCTGATTCTCTCCCCCATCCCACCATGTTGGGGGTGAGCGAGCAGCTGTGTGGTGCTTAGTTGACAGTTGGGGTTAAACTACGACACCAGCACAGAAGGAAATCTATGTATTGGTGCTGTTTACTGGGCAGCATTTAATACTAAAATACCCAACAGAATTTTGTGTGATTTCTGTTTAAGCAACATCACGCAAGTGGAGGCCCTATGCAGTACTTGCAGATGGCATCAGTGGTACTGTGAGCAGGCTGTTAATTCTGCTTGGCCACCACCTCCAATGTCCAGAAGCTCAGCAGTCCCATGCAGGCACCCTACCTCACATGCACTGTCCTTCCACTATTTTTCTGTAGCATTCATCCCTTTGAAGGACTAATTGCAATGTCCAGCTATTCTTTCATCCTTTCCAACAACTGTAGAGAGCCCTGAGAATCCCAAATTACATTTTGGGGGTCTGGGGAAGAGAAAATATGGTTGCTTTTTCTCTCTGTTCACTTGTGTGCGTACTCCTACTGTGCTGACCTCACAATCTCTGCAACAACCACCTGGAGCTAAGGAGTGATTCAGGTCTCGCATCACTCCACATCTGCAATTTAGATGACAATGGTTGTATATGGTCAATACCTACTTAATAGAAATGAGTTCAATAAGATTATTTAGCAGTGCCTTTCCCCACCACTCTAATGTCTTTTTCAATTCACAGTTTTAATCACCTCTCAAAGTGTGGCAAATTTTCAATTCACAGTTTTAATCACCTCTCAAAGTGTGGCAAATACGCTTTTAGAAAATTGTCCTTTGCTCATTGTGTGGTACCATTCAGATGCATCTCTCCACCTTAAAACTTGCCACAGAGCCTAATGGCTATAGTCCTCCTGGCTCTTAGTTTCTTATTATGGATATCTGACTTCTGTACAATTATATCTAATCACTGTACACATGCAAGTCACCTTAGAGGGTCTGTCTCTTCTGATACAACTAACTTTCAAAAATTAATCACAGAATCACAGAGTCACAGAATCATTAAGGTTGGAAAAGACCTTTAAGATCATCAATCCCAACCAATGCCACCATGCCCACTAAACCATGTCCCGAAGTGCCACGTCCACACGTTTTCTGAACACCTCCAGTGATAGTGACTCCATCACTTCCCTGGGCAGCCTG
>NW_010554149.1:0-1742 GCF_000687285.1 Phaethon lepturus | reverse complement strand
AACAGTTGCTATTATAGTCATTATTATAACAGCAACTTTGAGCTGTGTGCTTTTAAATAATAACTATTTTTACAAAAGATTTTTATGTGTCTTGATTATAGTAATTATGGTGCTATAGTAGTAAATGTGTATTTAAAAAGTCACGTTAGCTTACTGCTCCAAATAAATGAGTTTCCTTAACTGAACCTCATACAAATGAGTTGTTTTCTTTGTATTTATCTTACTTGCTATTCTAACAACCCACTAGGATGTATTAAACAGCTGATAAACCATTGTTTCATTACAAAAATATCTATGGACAAAGATGTCAAATGAAAAGCAATGTTTTTTATTTAATGTATTTCATGCAGATAATGTCAGATTATAATTTAGAAATGAGCATTTCTCTTTAGTCTTGTTTCTCACCTATCTGCCCTTGCTTTGTTTAAGGAGATCACGTCAAGAAAATAAAGTGATGAAAAAGGAAAAAGGAATCTGAGACCATGTCCGTTGTACAGGCTAGCACATTTACTATTGATAAGCCTGTACCCTGTGTAAAGAACATCCAGTATAAAGAGCATCACAGGATCCAAGAAATGGGCTGCTTCACCAACCAGTCTGGTAGGGAATAGAGACAGAAAACAGTTCAGCCAGTGGGACACCCACCAGCAGTGCTATTATCCCAAAATAGGACCAATGTGGGATCGTTGTTTTGTTGCTACCATGACCAGCAGGGATTGGAGGTAGTAGAATACCTGTGACAGCATATACTTCTAGCTAGAGCTTCCCCAGGGGACTTTCAGTAGCTCAGTCAATTCACAGGCTACTGAAGTTTACAGCTGATCAGAGAAAAGGTTTAAAAAAAAGAAATCAGGAAGAGGAAACAGAGAGGGACCTGAGAGAAAGGGGGTAGCAAGTTTCTGACTCCAATGCCATGCTCTTTTGTAACTAGCCACAATTCTGTATGAACTTTTCAAATGAACCTGTCTGTCCCTCTGAGCCCATTTAAGTGGTTGCCACTAGCTGTGGGAAAGTCAGTGAAGTCATACTATACAGCAGTTTGGATCAGAAACTCTATCAGCTATAGATGTGATGCCATTAGATTTCCCACAATGACACAATCCCATCCTATCTCACATCCTTCCTAGACAACCTTGCCTATTCTTTGGTGAGAATTGCTCCGTTGTACATACAAACATTCACATTCATGATAAGACATTCAGGGTAAAAGTTCATGAGCCACATCCTTTGCTGGTATAACTTCATTTCCCTTCCCCCTTCTCCCAGGAGTGAGTGGGTGATCTGACTCCCTGTGTTGAAAGGAAACAAGGTTGTCTATTCAGCTGCAGTCAGACATACAGTATGCATTAAGGCCCAGACAGCCCATGATGCTGAATGGAGATACTAGAGGTTTGTGTTTCTCTGCTGGGAATTTTCACAGAGCAGAAAGGAATGACACATTTTTGTTGTACAACTTCCAACTGAAAACTGATAGAGCTCCAAAGCATAAAATCAGTTATTCTCATGGCACAAGACCTCAAAATGTAGGAATAAAAATGACCAAGAGGTTTTATTGGCTGGCTTGAGTGAGCAATGTTAAGACTGTAATGGGGCAATAATATATAATAGAAATGTAGAAACAGATTACTGAAAATCTGAGTCCTGCTGATTAGATTGGTCATTACTACTAATCATTCCGCTTAATCTCAGGCAAAACATTTTGCTTTTGAAATGTTCTTTTGATGGAATAGTAGCATATAATA
>NW_010554148.1:0-473 GCF_000687285.1 Phaethon lepturus | reverse complement strand
TCTTTCCATTTCAAGTACAAAATGTCTTGCCTAGTTTGGAGCTCTGCAAGTTTTCCAGTCTAGTAGTTTATTCTCGGACCAATTTTCATCTATAATTTCAAGTGATGCAGATATTTCATGCTCTTAGAGTGTAGCTGGCAGCAGCAGGGCCAGTCACACTTGGAACTAGTTGGTACAAAATGGTTTCAAAAGAGATATGCTAAACACCGGGTGAATGTTCATGGTTTCAGGAATAGCTGAATACACTGAGCTAATTTCTTTGGTAATTCCCCATGATCACCCTCAAAATGTCAGTCTATCTCCTCTGAGAGTTAAAATAGGACAAGTTTTGTGTTAATAGCTGTGCTTTGTCAAAAATGACAAGTTTGGGAGCTTTGAAGCTGGGCAACATTTCGTCAATTACACTAGAACAATATGTAGCCTTGCCGTCACAGAAGGTGCACAGTCATCTCACAGGTGTGCAGCGGTACAAT
>NW_010554147.1:0-16455 GCF_000687285.1 Phaethon lepturus | reverse complement strand
GCCCCCCCCAAAGTTGTCATCTTCCCGCTGCTCGACGTGCTGGAAACAAAAGAAGAGCCACCTGTCTGAGGGCGACGTCTGACAAACGGGCTGCCGTTCATGAGGATGTAATTGGTACGGGACAGGCGGTTGCTAATGCCAAGTAATTATGACTGTTGGTTGACGAGTTACTTGTTTTGTCTTGGGGAGAGAGCGGCAGTCGCGGTAAGTTACTTTGTAGTGGTGTGGTGAGCAGTTCTGCACAAGATAAAAAGCTGGGCTGTTAGAAGAATTTTACGTATGTTTTGAAGGACTTTGTTTTCTACTTTGCTCTTGGTAATCTTGAAAAGCTCTCTTCCAAGAGTGTCTTCTGTCCTGAATCAGGTGGCAAGGTACAGGCTAATTTGTGTAATTTAATCTAAACCGTTTCATTTCAGTGAACGTGATGGTGTCATTCTCCGCTGTGCCTGGGCATTCTTTACATCACCGGATGTTATTTCTAACTCTGAAGTAACCGCTGTGTCCTGTCTTTTCCTTTAGTGTTTTAACTTTCATTAATAAAAATGTAAGTTCAGCAAGGTTGCTAACTAACCAAAACAGCATCCCTTCATCCTAGTGATTCCTACTCTAACTGTATATTGTTTCATCTGAAATTTTCAAGGGTTGTCTGGTCCCCTATGTAGGTTTTCATGTTGCAAAAAGTTGGTAACTTTGTGCCTTCTTGTTTAGCAGATGATTTAACATTCGAACTAATTTTTTTTTTACTGTTAATATTGATAGTATAATATGTGGAGATATTGATGTGGTTTGAAATAACATTTCTTCTCCACACTTCTTAAAATAGTTGGTATTTATTAGCTAAGCGGAGCAAAAATGTGATGGTGTAGAAGCTTGCTTCTAAGTGGACTTTTAGTAGTTGTCTTTGGCCATGGTTTATGAAACTCCGGCTCCAAATTCTAATGCTCTGACCAGATAAAGCTTAGTGGTTTCATGAAGACCTAACTAACTGATAAGAGGTTCCTATTCAGACTGTGTTGGTGCCTTTAGCCTTTGATTTCCTGTTGTTAATCTATTTAATAGTTAATATACATATATGCTAATGTTTATCATAATTTCACATACGGTTTCTGAAGTTTGTTGTGTCAGTACTTCGTTCTGCTACTTAATTTTCAGCAGAGGAAAATGGAGCCCTTGAAAGCAATCTGGTCCAAGGTTTAGAAAATGTTATGGAAATAATACTGTGGAAAGTTGTAATTTTATTTTATTACAACATAGTTTGAAATCCATTAAATTTGCATAAACACAAAGATAGTATGTTGTAAGAGGAAGGTACTAAAAAAATACAATGTTATTTTTGAGCTTTTACTCTGTAAAGTAGTGAATCATTTATAATGAATTTTGAAGCTTCCATATTGAAAACTTCTGTCTAAAGCAGAAATTTAGAATCAGTTTTTGAGAATAAGTTATTTTAGCGTATAATACTTCTAAGTTGTGTATTTAATTTTAACATGGATGACAATAAGGAAAAATTAACCTCATAATTTAACCATATTCTAATTTGTACATACTGTTCAGTAAAAGAAATTAAATTAAAACATAACATTAATATGTGAACATTTATGCATCTATAGTGGTAATTATGTCTGCAACTTCTATTGAAACTGTGTGCATGTGTTGCAATTAATTTGTCCATTCCATTCTTTTTTTTTTATTCAGAATGAGTTTTAGAAAATTGGAAGATAAATTAACAAAACGCTTGTGAATCAGCGTAATGCAAATAGAGCATGTATTTTTTAATGCATGATAAGCATTATCCTATGAGGATTTTTCATATAAGGTTCACAACATAATCAAAGTGATACCTGTTTGGCCATGTTGGCAATCTACTAACTTTTGTGTGTCCAGATGGTTTAGGAATGGCATGTATCAAATACATCATCTGCTTACAGAATTTTTTACAGATATAAACCCTGAGCTTTGGCACCGGAAGTGCTAGTGCGTCTAAAATGCTATCTTTTTAAAGAAATTTTATGGTAGTGTGCCCTATCCCCTCCCCCAGCTCTTTTTAAAAATTACTCTCTGGGCTTTGAAAGAGAGTTAGGATCATCAGTTTTTTAGATGTGGTCCTTGCTGTAGCTCTTTGTCTTTTACCTTAAAGCTTGATTTCCACAAGTCTTCAGTTTGTAGTGGCAGAAATTTGCTTTCTCTGTGCTTTTAGCAGTGACAGTTGGATGGGAGCACCTAAGACTACGTGCATGAGGGCTTTTGTTGGTGCTGCAGGTCACTCATGTGTTCATCCCAGGACTGGGATTTGTCTTTCTATGTCAGACACTGGAAGAAAGACTTTATTGGTATAAGGTTCTTTTGAAATTTGTTACTTGCTTGATATAATACTGTTCACATTTCTTCATCCTCACAATGTGTTGCGAACAGTGTCCATTTACTGAGGCTTTTTTTTGTTTGTTTTTTTCTGGGAAGCTAATAATTAGAGGTGGATGTAAACTTCTACATTCTTTATTTTCCCTTGAAAAATTAAAAAATATATATGAATCAATTTGCACATAGAGATAAGCTGCAGAAACATCTACTGACTTTATCAACAGAATAGAAGTTGACTTCCTAGATCCTTATTTTTTGGTTATCCAGTAGTTACAGGCAAGATGTTTTTCTGTTTAGAAACCTATTGTATCCTATGTTGTTTCCTATCTAGGTTAAATTATTAAAATGTATTCTGGAACTAACTTGGAAATTCTTGTAAAATAATCTCTCTGGGGAACTGCTTATCTGAGAGAACTAGAGGAAGCACATCACATGCTTTGCAGTGATCCTGAATAAGTGTGAAGCTCCAGATGATCCAGGGACCAATTTAAGCGTTGTCTTCCCTTTTCTATCCTGCTGATTGTGGAAAACTTAGGCCAGTTACACATAGTGCAAAACCTTATGGCACTGACTGTGTTGTGTGGAAGGCCTCCACTTGTGAAATGTGTTACTAGAAAATAATCTGAAAGTATTATCATTTACTTCCAGGAAGTCTTAGAAAGCACTTGCCTAGTGTTCTGTTAATTTGAAAACAATTCTTTTGGTGTTTTCCTACACTATCTGCACTTTTATCCTTTGGTACTGAGCAGTAGTTGTGTTGATTCTCTGGGTATGATGATATTTTTTCTTGATGTCCAAACCACAGGTAGTGCTTCCCAATACGGTGATGGTGGGTGCCAGATAAATCCGTGTGTAAATCCGTGCTCAGCAATTAACTAAATCTCAAATATCATGTACTCAGAAATGTGTCTCGCTTAGGGTCTGCATATATGCTTCCCCTAAAGCTGTTGTTTTAGTGTAAGGCTCTCATGTCATTGCACCTGGTATGTTCATACTGAATGCTGTTCTCAGCTACTGGATAGTCATTATAGTTTACTTTTAATGAATATTTCTTTCTAATTTTATTCTGCTGACTCCATCTAGACTGCTGAAAGTCGCTGTATGCCTATACACTCAAGTGACATTTTTTCATCACTGGTATCCATAAACTGCAGTTATTTGAATTCCAAACTGAATTGGGTATTAGTTTTTGTCTGCTGGTAGAAGCTCCTTTTCTTCTTTGAAATAAAATCTCACCAGAATAATAAAAAAAAAAAGATACAGTGTAAAGAAATAAGTACAGTGCTATACATTAATTTTACTGTGTTCTGTAGTTTTTTATATATTATTATTATTATTTATTCTATCCTTATTGTTACTTTGGTTTTGTTAGGTATGGTCTTGGTGCGCACAGATGCCGGACAGCTTGTAATGGTGCCCCAGCAGGCTCTCGCGCAGGCTCAAATGCAGGCTCAAGTACAAACGCAGGGACAAGGTCCTACCAGCATTTCACCTAGACTTTCAGTGCCCACAACCGGCCCTGTTTTTCGCCTGTCAACAACTCAGGTATGTCTGGCTTGATTTCACTTTATTTCTGTGCATTATCTTTTCCTCTGTCTTATACATTATTAACTCATATGTTTTTGCAAATGTGCTTTCGTCCCCTTTTTTGTTGTGAAAACAGGAAATAATTCAAATGCAGTTTATTTTCTGATGCCTAGGAATTTTTTGGTATTTCAGAAAAAATGTAATTTCTCAAGACCTTGTTCAGATTGTGAGATCATTGGAGGCTAGAAGGCTTAGTCTTAGCCAGAACTTAGTTTGGACTGTATGCCACTGGTTCAGTAAGCACCCCTTGTTCCTCTGAATCAGAAGCATTGTGATATCCCTGCATGCTGAATGGATGCACAGGATACCTAGATTTCACTAGAAATTAGAAGAGAAAAAGCTGAGCACATTCAATACAAGGATTTGCAATAATTCTCTAATATACTTTATTCAAAGAAAGGTTTGATTCCTTTGATTCACCTCTGGGTGTGATCTGTTTTACACTTAAAGTTTTGTCTGTGTTATGACTCCATTTTGTTTTTCATACAGATTGACAGGATCATGTACTTTCTACCCCAAACTCTTCAGTGGAATGTGTTTATTTCAACTCAGAACTGATTTATATTAGTGAAGGTGCATTGTTTTTTCTAAATTACTTGGTAGGCTACATTGGTTTAAAATTTTGTAGCGAGGCTGCTCAGCTTCGGGCATTTGGGGCTAGAGCTGACATCTCTTACTAAAATGTAGAGGCAAACATCTTTGGGTGTTAGTACAGGGTAGCTGTGGCATAATAATGATAACAGGCAGGGTTTAAGGTAGTTTTACCTAAGGTCTTTGTTTGTGGAAGTGAGAAATAATTTTGAGTGGAAAGAGATGAAGAGGGTGTCTGTGTAATTTTTTAATTGATTGTTGTGTAGATTGCTTGAAATAACTTAAACATGTATTTCCCGATGTTTAACATATGACTACTGTCCCATTATATGCTTTGTGCATTACACCATATTCATAGTCTAAAATATTATTAAGTTTAATTCATAACTGAAAACAATGATAAACTTCTCAGAAGAGAAGCCAGAATAAAATTGGAGACTTGAAAATAAATTACTAACATGAAGCAATCTAAACCACAGAGTAGCCAACTAGAATGTAAGTTTTAGAAATGAGTCTCGCTAGGAAGATTGTAGCTCAGTGGAATGTATCTCAGGAAAGACATAAATAAAAGCCTGGAAACACTTGAAGAACTTTATGCTCTCAAAAGAGAGATAAGTACACTATTGGATGGAATTCATAAAAGAACTCTTCACAGGAAAGGCAGCCATTTATTGTTTAAATTTGTGATATCTTGTGATAAGAAAACTTGCAGAAGCCTTGGAAGATAAATGTATTTCAGACAAAATAATCACAGAGGTAAGCCTGTGTTAATTTTGAGATTTTTTTTTTTTTTTTTAGTAGTTTGACGACAACAAAAATCCAGACAAATTCTTCTTTTCAGTTTGTATGTCTGCCTTTGGTTGGTTGGGGCTTTCTTTGTAAATAAGTACAATCAGTTCTTTAGTGGTGACTACAAGGGACTGTAAAGCACACATTCTAGCAATGGATCTTGAGACAAGTGCATAGCATAAATGCAAAATAGAAATTGTGGCGTGGGACTGTACCAAGAATATGATCTCAAGTCTGTTAAAGTGAGTTTGTTTTAGCTTTTTCTGTTTCATACTGTTAGTTTTCATGTAACTTTAACTGCTGTGACTAGCGTACAGAATTAAAATTCAGAATGGAAACACTCATAGCAAATTAAATATTAACAAATTGTCTGTAGTTTGAAAATGTTTGAGGAATACACCTTTTTTCTACGTAGAATCTTAGGAAGCATACAAAAATGTAGACCAACTGCTTGGCTGTGTGTGTTCAGTCTTTATTAGAAGACTGGAGTTTGGATCCTAAGGTCAACCTTAAGATGTGTGCACAGCAAATGTTGGGAATTGATCATGTTGGCCTCAGGCAGCTGTTCTCTAGTTATATGAAGCAGTTAAGGTTGCAGAAAGAGTATAATCTGACTTGCTGGATTTAAATAAAAATAAACCTGTGAGGATAGTGCATGTGTTTGTGTTTGTAGAAATACCTAAAATCTGAAGGAGTTCAGGTATTAGAAAGATGTCATTGTTTTTATGCAGAGTTCTGCCCAGATAAATACCCCATTGCATTATAGATATTCCTTTACACCTGTTAGTGCTAATAAGCTGTTTAAGAATTGAGGAAGCCAGCAAGCCCTTATGAATGATAAATGTTTTACAGGATGCAAGTTTGATTATTTTAGTGTGGCAGGATTAGAATCATGGTATCGTAGCTTGTCAGGATTCATCTCCTTTGACAGGTCTTTGTGGTAGCTGCCCAAACTGTACTGCATCATTTCTTTATTTGTTGTAATTAACAAGGATAAGAAATAATTAATATTGTCCTTGGGACATTGAACTTCCATGAGTCTGCATGTGGTGTGCAGACTCTTCTTTCATTTTTACAGTGCTTGTCTTTTCTATATGTTTGACCTTAGAGTGTTCTTTTAAAAATGATAGTTGACAGCCTTGTAAAACAAGATGGTAAAGGTTTAAATTCTAAAGGTTTATTGTATCAGAAGTAGACACTAGGCTCTTACTTCATTAGGTGGATGGTTTATAACCAGACACTATTCCTTGCTTTTCTGGGGGAAACGTCCGATGACAAATATTATGCTAAGGTTTTAGAAGTGTCAGTTATTTGTTGGAGTAATCATTATGATTAATCAAGAAAAAGGATCAAGTTCTAAAATACAGGAAACTGTGTGTACTGAAAAATAATTTTTCAGTGAGTTTAGAATTAATTTTTTTCTTTCAGAATCAAATTCTGATGTGTCAGAAAGCTAAATTCTGTCAATTAAAATTTTCATTAGAAATTTAAAATGTATGAAAGATAACGTCTGATGTTTTTAAGTCTATAAAGTATAATACTCAAGAGTCCTAGTCTCCACTGTGACTGAAACACAGAAAAATTGTGTATGCCATTAGCTCAAGACAGAATATAAACATTAATCACTTGAGTCCTGTGAAATATTTAGCAAAATTGATGAACATTACAGGTTGTGCGGTTTTAACTTCTAGAACATCAAATGCCTATCTCTCTAATATGTTAGTGGAATGATTGTTATTTACTATGCAGAGCTCATTAAATTGACTATTATGTTTTTATTCAATTATTTTAACATAGCTTTATTTGGGTTAAAATTTGTATAGGTAGAATTTAGTGTTAGTCACATTAGTCACTGTGTGTTTTACTCTACTTTTACTTATGTAGAAAACTTACGCAGATAGAAATTTGCAGTCTATCATAAGCATTCTAGGAAATAGTATCCTACTACGAAGAGTGTATGATCTGTCTCAGAAAAGCCATAGTTTTCATGGTTCGTAGGTATTATGGTTGCTTTTCTTCAGATTGTCCTAATTTTTAGCCACTGTCAAGTGTCACAAGTTGTTCAGCTAAGTTATTGTTTTCAGTGTTACAGTTAATTTGTATATACACTTAATATATAAGTATTGTCTTAATAAAGTGAGCTATGAGCTATCTAGTTAGATGTAAAACACAGGCTATTAAATAACATGCCAAAGAAATTGCAAAAGCTGGCAGTTAGGTTTGGCAACTCATTAAGAAGTGTTGAGAGTGATAACTGGAGAATACAAAATTAATTATAAATTGTCTTTTTAAAAATTACAAGAAAGATAATCTGAAAAATTACCAAGTGTTTATCTAAACTTGAAAGCTCTTTGAATCTCTCCCCTTGACAACTAAGTAATTTTTCCTTCACTCTCAAAAAGGGAGGAGGGGAAAATAAGGAAATGTTTTAAATGTTTTCAAATGAGACTGACCTGATTGATACATCAGAGCTGTCCAGATTCTAAACTGCTTCTGCAGCCTGGTTGATATAAGAAGATTTTCTTTCCGTATCTTAGGGTCATCATTTGATAGATCCTCTCCCTTTCCTCCTTATTTGGGAGGAAAATGAATCAGGTTTCCTGTGAAAATGCCTCTAGTTTCGGTAGATGGGCTTAGATCCAGGGCAATGTGTGAGGAAGGAGCCACCTTTCTGTAGGAACAATGGAAGCTGGTGAAATGAGAAAGCATCGTCTGTTTTCCCTTAGGATTTAGTATATGGGCTTAGGATAATGCTTTCCTTGAAGACAGTGGCTTCGTCCTTACATGTTGCATTGCTGAAGGTTCAGAAGTCAACTATCTGTATACAGTAGTATTTACCTTTGTAGGGAACTGATACGGCCATCCCTCTTCCCTTCCCAAGTTAAAAAGAAAAAATAGGTATTTTTTGTTGCAGTGCCAAACACAAAAGTTCAGAAAGATTAAGATACATAGCTTCCCATTCATCCTACAGTAATCTCTCCTGTACATGTGCAGTGCATTACAGTCTTTGTATGATAAATGCACAAAGATAAAAGCTTCAGCTAGGCAATCAAGGCACACAATTGATGTTGCACAGCAAACTTAAATCTGGCGTTTCTTACATTTCGAGAGCTTGGCTTTGCTATTTAAGTTATTGTTTGACTTGTTAGTAATACCTTCCACTTTTTGCGGCTTTTAGGAGTAGAGGATGTAGGCAATGTAGTACAGCTTTGGGGACAGTTTTGCATTAGATTCTCAGAAGAAGATAGGCAAATCCATTTTGAAAAGAAGACTTGGGTTCTTTTCTCGACTCTTAGGAGGGGTAGTCTTTGATTAGACATTTACTTAACGCTCCTCTCTAATTGCTGCTGTGTAAAATATGAATAAAATCTGCTTGTTTTCAGTTCCTAGTGGAATTCTGGAAAACTGGCTAATCAGGATAAGCAAGTAGCTTGTAGGAAGGGTCTCAGTTCTGATCAGTTAATGCCAAGCTGAAAGGCTTTAGAGCATGGGATCGTGGCCCAAAAGGATGTACAGTGTCTGAAGCACGGAGTCAGAAGTAGTGAAGTGGATTCAGTCAGAAGAATTAGAATATGACAGTAACAGAGTAGTACAGAGAAAGCAGTAATTGAGAGAAGTACCTGTAATAGGAAGATGTACTTGATATTTTAATGATCTTTTACATTTACAGTCTTCCTGGTTTCTTTAAGTAAAACACTCAAGAAAAGCATTAATAGGTACAATTGTACTATAAAATAGTTTTGGTTTAGGTCCAGTTATAAGATTGTAGAGTGCTGTAATGGGGGGATGTTAACTACAGCTAACTACACTTTTTTTAGGGAAAAAATACTGCAAAATATTCAGGTATATAAAACTGCAACATTTTTTAGATTGTGAATATAAATTCTTCTTCTGGGTGCAGCTACTAGAGGCTTGACTTTTTTAAATTGGTATCTTGTGTTTTGCATGGAAGTACTCGATCTTACAGAAGATTATTATAATCTTGATGCGTTAAGAAGTGCAGTTTTGTTGTACTACGAATACATTTTCAGTGATAACATGCTTGTTTGAAAAAACATTTAATCAAAAAAGATTTGGATGTTTAAAGCAAACATTGGTTTGAGTTAACTGGGCATAATTTTAATTGAACAATTTTATCTTTCTTCATGATTTTAGTTTTAGTTTTTGATTGTTATTGATTTTGGCTGAATATTAAAAAGTGATTAATGTTGATAAAATTTTGTCTGCTATAGGTTCTTAGTTAAAGTATAGGATTTTTAGGAAACAAGCTATAATTTGATGGAACGTCGTATGATCTTAGAAAAATTTTCTTCTGGATTCTTGTATTATAAGCAGGTCAGATAAGCATGGGTTTGCTTGCATTACTATATTCTTCAGAAATAATAAATAAATTCAGAAGTCTTTTAAAACTGATTATTTAGATTGCATTAAATTTTTGCCTTCATATCTTGTTTTGAAGCTTTTACTTGTGAAATTATGAAAAATAGGTAGGTGCTGCCATCTAGTTTTTCTTTGGTGTGTTTCTTTTGTTTATCTACATTTTTCATTTGTACAGTTTATGGCATTTCATGTTTTGATACAGATTTTGTTTGCTGGCTTCAGTATATTAATACCCAGTTGCATTTACATTCATAACCAAAAAGCAAAAAATAAGTTTCTTATTTTAAATTATTTTTCATTAAAATTGTTTCATGTTAGTTAAAAAATTAAAGTGCTGCTGTAGACCAAGAATATAAACTGAGTATCATACAGGAAAGACCAATGTTAGCCTGTCCCACAATATTTTATTGTGGAGTATCTCTACTTATAAATCACTTATAAATGAGGTAAAATAGTGTATCTGTTGGAATTTTCATGAGACTGCTGCTGAAAATAGATTTGGTCTTAGAGGTTACTAATGTTTTTGTTTCAAGCTTGATTCAAAATGTTTTTTCCAGTATTAAGATGCTTTGTACATTTTTAGCAATTAGAAAAGGTAAAGTTATATGTAAAGTTTGATGGTTTGGTCCAAATACTTAGGCACAGAAGTGGGTTACTTAACAACTGTTCTACTACAAATATGATTACAAATCACTTGAGTGTTTTTTTTTTTTCTTTGCATAAATAGTCCAATCAATACATGGATGTATTTTTAAGAAAATTACAGTTCTTTTCTAGTTTGTTTTTTTTCTTGCTTTAGGCATTTTTCTAACTTCGACTCTTCAGAATTTCAAGTTCATGATATAAACTTTACTGATTTATTTTTTGGTTTTTGTATTAACTTTCTGTTAAGTTTTGCTTTACCATCCTTTTTTAAAATAATAGAAGTCTTTTGAACTTGTGAAAAATGCTGAATCACCTGCTGTGGAAGTTGCTATTTTTTTGCTGTGAAATATGTTTGATGCAGACAACAGCAGCTTAGTCTTTGCCATCACATGTGATGTTGAGAGCAGCTCTAAACTTGGCTGACGTTTCACAAGCTGTTCTTCTTGCTAAAGCAGAGCTTTTCAAATCTGAGATAGTTCTGATAATATGCTATGCCTGTGTTTTCAGCAGTGTTTGTATTTTTATGTCATCTTTTAGTTTTGATAAATTTTTTCTCATTTATTGGTATCTTCTTTTTCCTTTTTTACAGTTTTTCCACACCCTTTCTGCTTTTCTGGCAAATGCTTATTTTACTTTTTGCAGAAATTTTAAGCAATTTGATACATCTTTGTTGTTGCCTGAGGTGCATTACCACTATTATCAAATAAGCTATCCTGTACTATTTCTTTTGTATAAGCCGTTTTTGGGCTTCTTGTGCAATATTGTGGAAAAAACATTTGTGTTAGCAGGGCAGGTATGTTGAAAGGCCAGAGAAAGTAAAAAATGTGCGGTCTCGGCTATGCTTTAACCACAAAACCATTTTCCTTCCTCCTCTTCATGGTGAGTGACTCTTTTCTGTATAAGCAGATAATAAGTTCTTACTACTTTCAAGTTCTACTGTTTATATTTTCATAGCACTAACATATCTTTTAAAACTTCTTAGAAAACACTCAAACATTAGTAAGGCTGTAAAATTAAACATGGAAAGATCAGGAAATGCTATGAAGAAGGTTCCTGAGCAATCTAATAGTGGCTCCCATGTGCATATGCATTATGCTGCATGACCACATACTACTGTTATTTTTAATTTCTACAGTGTGTAGGCTGGACAGTCGTAATTAGTGAAGAATTATGTAATTTTTTTTCCCCTACTGTTCAGTGGGTTGCTTCAGGCTTATTTGCTGCATATTATCTAAGCCTCTCCTCTGAAGTTGGAATTAATAATGAAGCAGGTTTTTTTGTGAAGCTTATCCCTACAACAAGTTTCTCAACAATGCAATTAAGGGGATTATTAGCCTAATTGCCTGTCTTTTAAATATTAAATTAAAAATAGTGGTTAATTCTTTGTGTTCAGTTTCACTTCATTGTCTTCAGTTGCAGCCATGACCACTCCTGGTCACAAACCCCATGTTTCAAGTTGTCCACTCATAAATATATAGCATAAGAGTATCGATTACAATAGATTATCTCTATTGCGTGCAGCATGAGCACTGAACAATTGAGGCAGCGGTAGAATCTAATTGTAGGACCAAATTTCATCTGCTTTTTATCCACTGGATTTCTTGGATGAATCGTAGTGATTATAGATGGACCCAGCCACTTCATCAGAGAATGAGAAATTACTTTGATAGTGGTTTATATAGGTATTTGCTTACACCAACAGGATGCTGAGGCTTCAGAGGTAGGGGTTTTGGGCTTAGAACCCCTGGTTTCTGAAGGTTTTCTTTGGTGGCCCCAAGCTCCTCTGCCCGTCTTGCCTAATTGCTCCCAGTCCTGTGTCTTCCTCCTCTGTTGTTCTTCTAGTTCAACCCAAAAGGGACATCATGAATATGAGGAACACAGCAGCGTCTCCCTGCTTTGGGTTCTGATCCTTGACTCCAGCGATGCTGTGGTGTCCCAGAACTGTGGTGGCAATGAAGGTTCTGCCTCTGTTGGCTGACTTGTTAAGAGATTCTGCCTCCGGTCATTTTCTGCAATTGTGTGCAAATGTCAAGTTTTTAAAGGGTTAGTACTTTGGCTCAATTTGGGTGTGTTTTTACCAGAGTGAAAAAATCAAATCCCTGACATATAAATTGCTCTGCAACTGATGTTTAAGTGCGTGTTCCAGATGAACCATAACCAAAAGAATGGAGAGGCAGTAAATAAGCATATGAAATTTCTCCATGAACTCTTCTGAAATCTGACAGCATTTTAAGTATCGGAAAACAGAGTTTGGTAATGGGGAGTGTTGTGATACCTTAGTAATAAGCAGAGCTACCAGCCATGCCAATAAGAAAGGTTGTATAAATTAGTTACTCTAAAATGAGCTACCAGATTTGACCTCTGGCCTGTGCTTCTGCCAGTATCTGTGATCCCACCTTAGTTTTCTCTTTGTTAAATGCTGTCTTTTATTGCTTGAGGCATCAGGGCATCTTAGCATGGCCTGTTTTCTTTGTAAGAAGTTTTACAGATTAATGGTTAAAAATAAAATTAAGTTTTATTTCAGATTTTGCAAATTTAAATGTAAATGTAGAGGTCATACTCTGCTAAAATCGAGTTTTAGTAGTACCTAGTGAAGACACAGAAAGAGGTGTCATGATGTGTATTGTGATAAACTTGCCCCTGTGTGGTGGGTTGGCCTTGACTGATAGAGCAGTACCCACCAAAGCTGCTCTATCACTTTCCTCCTCAGCTGGACAGGGGAGAGAAAATATGAGGGGCCTGTGGGTCAAGATAAGAACAGGGAGAGTTAGCTCAGCAATTACCGTCACGGGCAAAACAGACTCAACTTGGGGAAATTAGTGTGATTGATTGCTGATCAAAATCAGAGTAGGATAATGAGAAAAAAACCCAAATCTTAAAACACCTTTCCCCCACCCTTCCCTTCTTCCTGGGTTCAACTTCACTCCTGATTTCTCTACCACCTCCTGCCCAAGCGGCACAGGGAACAGGAGTTGCGGTCAGTTCATCACACGTGTCTTCCACTCCCTCCTCCTTGGGCAGAGGACTCCTCACGCTCTTCACCTGCTCCAGTGTGGGGTCCCTCCCATGGGAGACAGTTCTCCACGAACTTCTCCAATGTGAGTCCCTCCCATGGGAGACAGTTCTTCACTAACTTCTCCAGCCTGGGTCCCCCCACAGGTGCCGTCCTTCAGGAACAGGCTGCTCCAGCCTGGGTCCCCCGTGGGGTCACAAGTACTGCCAGCAAACCTGCCTCAGCCTGGGCTCCTCTCTCCATGGGGCCACAGGCCCTGCCAGGAGCCTGCCCCAGCACAGGCTTCCTGCTGGGTCACAGCCTCCTTCAAGCATCCCCGTGCTCTGGTGTGGGGTCCTCCCCGGGCTGCAGGTGGAGATCTGCTCCAGCGTGGAGCTCCCCGGGGCTGCAGAGGCACAACTGGCCTCTCACCGTGGTCTTCCCCACATGCTGCAGGGGAATCTCTGCGCCGGCACCTGGAGCAGCTCCTCCTGCTCCTTCTTCACTGACCTGGGTGTCTGCAGAGCTGTTTTCACAGGCTCTCACTCCTCTCTGTGGCTGCAAATGCTGTGTGCCTGTTTTTTTTCCCCTTCTTAAATATGTTATCCCAGAGGCACTATACTGTCGCTGATGGGCTCGGCCTTGGCCAGCAGGGGGTCCATCTTGGAGCCGTCTGGCACTGGCTCTGTCGGACACAGGGGAGGCTTCTAGCAACTTCTTGCAGAAGCAAGCAACCCCTGCAGCCCCACTGCTACCATAACCTTGCCTCGCAAACCCAGTAGACCCTGCTTTTGTGTTAACATTTGTTCAAATGCTATTGGTGTGTTTTCTTTCTTCCTTCCTTTTGAGATTGGTAATGGCCAAGTTTATTGACAGGACTGATCATAAAATGATATATGCAACATACTTATCAAAAGTAAGCTCCCTTGCTTGGTAGCGCAGAGACTGTGTTGCTGGTATCCTGAGTGTTCATCAGTAGGTGGTACTATAGTACAAAATACAAGTTTACCACCGACTTGTTTCCAAGGATTTAAATACGTCAGTGTGCTAACCTGTGTCACGTTAAATTGTTTTGATTTTACAAAACTGTGAATACACAATGCAATCCCTAAAATTGGTGTAGTCCTGCCTTGGCAGTGACAAATAATCCCTGGATATTTTGGTGTATTTTCTCTACGTTCGAGTGACCTGCTTTTTCAGGAGCAGCCTTGTGCATTCCTTCAAATATAGAGGCAGCTTGTTAGCGCACAGCAGGTACAATGCGATTCGCTCCTGCTTACACCTCGAGGTTTTCCTCTCTATTTATGTATCCCAAGCTCTGGGGAGAAGGTCTACACAGGAAAGTTAAGGTGTAGTTATTTAGGGAGTGGATTTACAGGACACAGAATAATTCCACACGGACTTCGGTGAATAGTTGTAATGTGCACTCAAGTGCCTCTGTGGAAGTGACTTACTGCACTCTGAAACTGGAATCACTTGCATTATCTGCATGACTTGTGCAGGTAGAATGAACCTTGGGATATCCCCCCTCCAAGCTGGCCAGACGTGAGCCAGCTCCATTTTGAAATCCTTATTTCCACAGTAGCACTGTGCTGTACTCCACTTACAATTTCTAACCTTTCTGTGTGGACAGAGCCAGCTCAAGTCTGTATCCAAATGGCTGCCTTAAGCATTCTCAAGTGTCCCCATGGAGATCAGTAGTGGATTATATATTGTATTCATTCATGTTCTAGTTTCCTGCCTGTTAATGTCTGAGTACAGGGAAAAAGCCTTGTCAACATTACTTTCATATATTTAGGAAACATAAAAATAGGTGATGTGTCTAATCAAAAATAATACAGTTACATTTGAAAATGTCTCTCTTGGTAATTTTGGAATTTAATAGCAGCATACCAAACCTGAGCAGTTGTTCTTTAAAGAACATAAAAATTTCTTTTAGATTGTTCCAGTAGGAGCTTGACACATCACGTTATGATTTTTATTTATATAATGTTGATAATTTTTATTTCTTTTTGATGGATTTCTCATGAGATCTGTTTAGAGCTTTCATTTCATAGGAAACACAGCTATTTGTTTCTAAATAGTTTTTACCAGTTCTTCGTGAAGTATGTGTGTTGGGAGTCCTTATAGTGTCTTCTGGCAACTTGTAGCTGTCATTTGAGTATCATTTTCTTGATACTTAAGAATTTCTCTAGGCTAGTTCCTTGTTATGTTTCTAATCCATTCACTTCTTTCTTACCTTTTTAACATTCATGGGTTTTGGAACCACTTTAGTGAACTGTTGTGTTACTTTCTTTGCAGTTCTTTGGTAGTAAGGCTTTTCTTCATATCCAATTAATAGATTTTTACTGCCATTTTGTATCAAAAACTTTTGTCACTACCGATTTTTAAAACTGAGGGTGCATGTAGTCTTCATGTTGCACAGTTTGCTTCTGTGGTCTGGCACAGTGGAATACTATGTGAGGAATGTGTTGCATACTTAGTTGGATAATACGCTATTATGATACTGAAATTTTATATTTTAATTATATGCAGTTTTGTTTTCAAGTATGTTCCTGTGATGAATCGTGGGCATTTATTAGCTGAGAAAAATTTTCTAGCTAGCAGTCTGAGCTATGTATTTGTGGATCTCTGGCTGCAGATCTTTCTCGGTACTGAGTAGCTGCCAGAAGTTTGCCTGGTTATCTGCTTGCTTTGTAAATCCTCACCTCTGGAAGTGCTACCGACAAGGGGGCAGATAACGCAGGCATGCTGTGTTTTTAGGTTGGAAACACTGATTATAAGCAAATGAACAAGATATGTAGTATTTATATTCTTAAATGCAAACATTCATAAGGTAAATACAGTTTTATTCAACCAGTATTTTAAGGAAATTGAAGCAAGTGATCTTTTTTACAGTGGAGAAGCGGGGTATGGTATTTAAAAAACAGAAAAACTTTTTGTGATCCTTCGTCCAAAAAAACAGACAATACTACCTATTCATGATGATGCTGTTTATTGCCTCCAGGCTGTCTCAGTATGGAAGACAGCCCTAGTCAAGATTTTAAAAATCCTGAAAGCTATCCCAAAAAAAAAAAAAAAAAGGGGTTTGTTCAGATGTCAGGTAGATTCCC
>NW_010554146.1:0-22859 GCF_000687285.1 Phaethon lepturus | reverse complement strand
GATTCTGTGATTCTGTGATTCTGTGATTGAATAAAATTTATAGCAATATGAATGATTATTAATTTACTCTTTGGTAATGAATCAATCCTTATGAAATTAAAAGAAGTGGTCTCAGCTAAGAAACCTGTAATTTATTGCATGCCATTCAATTTCCAGTATTTATCAGAAAATGAAAGGTAAATAATAATTAATTCAAAGTAGAAATCAAACTTATCCCTCACTTTAACTTCTCCTTCACCAACAATTGAAACTAGTGCCCTTGAGTGCAGAGGAATAAAACTTTCAAGAAAAATTTGCTTATAATCCACTAGATAGTAAGAAAGATGCTCTTAAGATCATTAATTCTTGCTGAAATTACCAGTTACTTCATATATTGTTATATTCAATGTTATATTCCATTTATATTAAAGTGTTGTTTAAAAAAAAAAAAGAAAAAACAAAAGAAAAGAAATGAGAATAGAGTCCTCTACCCTCACTTATATTAAGAATCTTAGTTTATGTGCTATGTAGGAAGATTTTCTTGGACATTAAGCAAAACAATAGAAGCTAATATTCATGATAGAATTCCTTGTACCTTGTGTATGCACAAGGCCTGCATGCTGTTAATAGCTGTTAACTTTGCTGTTTTGGTTTTTTTTTTCATCATTCATAGCCAGTCAGAAAAGCATACAGACACATGGTAGATCTTAATCAAGTGTGTGGAAAAGATTAATTGGTCTCCAACCCTGGAAGGGATTCTTTGCAATGAGACTCGAGTGCACTCAGTGCTCTAACAGATAATGTGGATGTATTTGTCATTGCTGTGGTGCAGTCAGATGGAAGGGTAACCAAAGGTCTTGAAATAAAAGCAGGAAGCACATTATGAAAAATTCACTGAGTCTGAATAGTATTTATCAGCTGGGGTACTCAGACTGAAGAGGTATCCAGGATGATGTTAGAAACAAATCTGCACCAAATATGTGCCAAGGTCTGTAATATTCTTTGCACTGCACCCTTAAAGAGGAGGTCATCTTGCCTTTCCCTTGCCTACACCACTGAAGTAGGGATGGGTGGAGAAAATCTTATACCATGACTAAATGAAACACCCTTGGCTGCATCCGTTTCTACTCCATTTCTAGAAATTTACCAAGAAATGGTTTGAGAGTGATAGCTGGTGCATGTACTTTTCAGACTGTTGTGAGTTCCCTGCTCTTATCACAGGTCATTTATTTCCAGAAACAGAGCCAGTCTTGACACAGAAGTGTAGTCACATTCAACCTGGAAAATAGAATGAAAGGAAGAGACTTTAAAGGTCCCTCACCTTTTTACAGGGTGGAATCCTAAATATTAACTTGGCATAGTGTCCTGATTTCAGCTGGGATAGAGTTAGTTTTCTTCACAGAAGTTAATATGAGGCTATGTTTTGGATTTCGGGTGAAAATAATGTTGATACCATACTGATGTTTTCAGTTGTTGCTGAGCAGTCAAAGACTGTCCAGCTTCTTGTGCTGGGCTGCCAGTGAGAAAGGACGGGGTGCACAGGAAGCTGGGAGGAGACACAGCCAGCACAGCTGACTCAGGCTGGCCAAAGGGATACTCCATACTATACGACATCATGCTCAGTATATGAAGTTGGAGGGAAGAAGAAGGAAGTAGGGAACACTCAGTTACGGTGTTTCATCTTCCTAAGTAGCTGTTATGCGTGATGGAGCCCTACTTTCCTGGAGATGGCTGAACACCTGCCTGCCAATGGGAAACAGTGAATTAATTCCTTGTTTTTCTTTGCTTGCATGTGTGGCTTCTTGGCTTGCATGTTAAACCGTCTTTATCTCAACCCATGAGTTTTCTCACTTTTACTCTTCTGATTCTCTCTCCCATCCCACTGGGGAGGGAGTGAGCAAGCAGCTGTGTGGTGCTTAGTTGCTGGCCAGGGTTAAATCATGACAGACCTTTTTTGGTGCCTAATGCGGGACCTCTTCTGCATGTACCACCTCCTCCTCTGGCTATATTCCAAAATCTTTGCCTTCTGGCCAGTTCATTATCACTTCCAAGATTCCTGAGCAACTGGGGTTTCCTATCAGTGCCCTCTGTGTAATCAGTGCTACGTACTTACTCCACATAGCATCAGTTGTATGATGTGTAGACAGAACCCTCCCTTTGAACATCCATCCCAGGACCGGCAGTTAAGGTGCCAGAGGGAACTGTGCTTCAGTACTGAAGAAGTACTTCAGAAGTACCACTTCTGAAGCAGCTCAAAACTTTTCATATGCTACCAATACCTCTTTTTCAGTTGGAGTTTAGCGGGTCTCAGATCCTCTATAACCCCAACTCCAAAACCCTAGGGGTTGACCTCAAGTCTCACCTAGTGCTTTCTGCCAGAGGCTCCAGGTAGTCCTATTCTCCCCAGCTGCCGTGTAGAGCACATTCCAATCAAACATCATTGTCTTGAACACTTTGAGCCCCACGTTGCACAGTGAGCAAGCTGCTGTATGCTGCTTAGTTGCTGGCTTGGGTTAAACCACAACATATCCTTTGGACTGGTGTAATCATGCAAGTGCATTTTCAGATTGTACAAACTAGGTTATGAAAGGATAAAACAGGATTACATCTGCTATTCTGCTGTAAAACAAAGCTTGTTATTTTTTCCCAGCTCTGTCAGTAGTACTAAAAAAAGTTTCTCATTACAGAAGACTTAAAATACTTTTGAAGTAAAATATAAATAAAGCTTGCTTTATGGTGCTTACATTTGGACATAATTCATTATAGAAAATCTTAATGGTCAAGGCCTGGTGCAAGTATTTTGTCTTGTTAAATGAATTTCAGTCTTGAGTGGGTACCTTGTTTTTGTTTCAAAGAAAACTGTCAACAATCAGACAACCTTGGGTATAAAACCAACCTAAAGATAATGGACCTCTGCTTTCTAATAATATATCTGTATTTATAATTTGAAAGCCTTTTGGGTTTTATTTGTTTTTCCTGTTCCTCCTTCCTTTTCTTCTTTAAATAAAACCTTCTTTTTGTGCATATATTCGAAATTAAGGTTAGCTTTTTCCCCCAGGTCTTTGTAGTGCAAATCTGTGTCCAGAACTGCATAATATCAACTGAATATAGATACAACTTATAGAGGACTTGCTAACTATAACTTCCAGCTTTATTGTCAGTGGAGTGTTTCCTCTAACACAATTAAATTGAATATTAGCTAACATTCTTTAAATAAAACAACTTTTAAGTAACTTACCAGCCAGTGCAGTTTCATTCTTTCTTTGATCTTCTTCTTAATCAAGGGAACTTCTTCTGCGGTATCTCAAAGTTAGCTAAGTTTGGACCAGCTTTTTCAATGTGATTTAATTAAAAGATATGACTCTGTCTAAGATTTATCATATTAATAGGATTTTTATTTGACATTTTCCCACTCAAATGTTTGGGTTTTTTTTTACATTAATGTACTGAAGTATCACCAAAAAAAATATATTCCAGTATTTCCAAGCAAACTTTAAAGTGTCTGGGAAGAAACAGTCCCTTAAAAATCACTTACACACATATTTTAGGACTTTAAAGGCCTAGTTCAGTAGTGTAGCAATAAGAATGTAGATTGATAGGATATTTTCCCCTGTAATATCAAAATACTAAAAATACTTATAATTTACAGGGGAAAGAAGAAAAAACTGAATGTTAACAAAGTTATGAGGATAGTGGTATCTGACAGTTCTGAATCATGACTGAGTTGATTCTGACTTTACAAACACTAGCTAACCCTTGCTCCTCCCTTGATAAGAAATGCTTGACACATCAATTAACATATAAATACAAAATCATGTTCAGGATTTTTCCATTCATGTTTCTATTTACTTCTGTAAATGTTGAACTATTACTCTACTCTACATACTGTTAAAGCCTGTGCCACTTCAATATAAAGTGTGATATTTTCAACTGCAAAATTGTCCTTTTTATATGGAGCTAGTGCTGAACACTGTCATTCAACCTGTACCTCTGAATTCTAATCTGAAGCCTACATATATTATGACTAATTTGTGTTAGCGTATTGTTTTATTAGTTTTGTCTACCACATTGAAGATTCACTGTTGTCTCAGGTCATTAACTGATCATTTGTCTTGCTCTTCTCTTTAAACACACTACTATTAAAATTCTTAGAAAACATCGAGTGATTTTATTTTCTGTGTTGAAATAATCAGTGTGTGCTAGTTCACTAAAGTTGACTTAATGCATGACCAAATGTACAGATGCATAGAACAGGATGTATTCTAACTTCTGTGTGTGATATTTTGAAAATAATTTGCATTTGATATGCAATTACTGTAAGAAGTTAATACCATAGGAAATAATGAAATTGGCATATAGCTTGGAATATATTTTTAAAAGTTTATATAGTAAAAACAATAAAGTTTTCTTTATAGTAATACTAAAAAAAGAAATTGTTACAGTTTAACACACTTATTTAATTGAAACCTGTTTGTATCATTTTCTACATAGTCACTGAATAGAGTGTACTATTTTCAGAAAAGATGCAAAACAATATGTTGTTTGTTTGTTTGTTTTAATAAAAGATCCCAAGTATTTAATAAAAGCATTTTTATGATTCTGCATACTTTTCCCAGCGTGGAAATAAAAAAAAAATTCTAATTTACATTATTATTAAAATACCTAAATATCTAGGAAGATAACATTAGCAATTATTATTAAACTTAATTTGCTTATGATTTTAGGTTGGGGTTTTTTTGGGGGGAAAAAAAAAGATTATTTGATATTTATTGAAATAAAATGTATAGCTGGCATGAAATTTCAGCTACCACTGCCTTCCAGGAAAATGTATGGTTTTGTCCGTATATGTGTTTTATTGTATTGGCCAATATTTTCAAATTGCGGCATTTCTCCATTTATGGAAAAGTGTGAAATATCATTTGTTATACTTAGAAATTATCTATGCACTCCCAGGTAAGAATGATAATTTGCTACGTGTGCAGTCTTCCTACTCTGTTTTCCCCAACACTTTGTTTGTTCCTAGACCAAAATAGGGACTAAACTGTTCTCAGCGGTGAGGAGAGATCATTTCCCATTTTGGGAACAGTGTGCAAGGAGAAACTATTCTCCAGCTGTGAGGCAGTAAACTCTTGAAAATACTTTTTTCCAACCATTCTGCTCTGGTCCCTCAGCAGGCTTATTTTCTCCCTGATGCATAATTCTTTGAAATTAAAAAAAACATTCTCAACCTGCCACTGTCTCCTCAGTCCTGATGTATTTTTTTAATCAGCAGTGTTTTGTTATTAGAATGGTTTAAATATTTTCTGTTGATACAGTTATTCAAAGTTTTCAGGCTCTTCATTTGTAGGATTCGGTAAATTAAAACCGGGTATAAGATTAATCAGGTTTAAATGTATACTAATTTAATTTAAAAGCAATTAAATAAACTGTAAATGCATTGGTAGTAAGAGGAAAAATAAGAAGAATATTAATTAATTCCCAATGGAAGCTCAAAACTGTTAACACACAGTGCTGACAGAGTGGAACCATTCACTACTTTTGTCTTCTGAAAAGTCCACTGTAGGGGTTGTTGCATGACATACGCATATTAAAGACCTCAGGGTACAACGGAAAGGGAACAGTTGGAGGCTGCTAGGAAAATATAAACATTTTCAAATATCTGACACATTCATGCATTCGTTAACACTTATCTTCAAGAACATGTAGACAACATATGAGGTTCCAGAAGACTGAAAAATGATGAATATATTTTTAAGTTGTTAGAAGGAGCAGCTGAAGAATTATAAAGACACCACAATAACTTCAGTTTTCAGAAAAACATTGAGACAGATAATACAATAAAGTGTATTTGCACACCTGGAGGAAAGTAAGTAGAAGAAAAACAACCAACTTGAATTTATTCTAGGCATATCAGATCAAATCAACTAAACTTCCTTCTAAAGCAGGCTAACAAAACTTTCAAAGAAAGAAGAATATATGTGACTATCTTCAGTGCACTAAGGTTTTTGTCATTGTCCTCTATATTTTCATAAGCTAAATTGGGAAGCAGGATGGTCTAAGTGAAAGTTTTGTAACAACGATAAAAAACTGTTTAGGTAACCTTACAGAAAGAACAGCTATTAGTGGTTTACTGTCAAAACAGTTATCAAGTGGTAGTCACTGTGAAGTTGTCATAGATCAAAAAATTTTCTATAATTACCCAACAATTAGGAAGAAAAAAAAAGTTCTTCTGTGTTTCACTATGCTTGGAGGAGTTTCAGTAATGTTGAATGCAGGATTAAAATACTGTAGCAAACATTGGTCTTGGCTGTATAATATTGTACTTTAGCATAAATGCAGTAAAAAGTTCCAGAAATGCATAGTAAGGAATTGCTGTGTTGATGTCTTGACTGACATAACCTCTGCAAACTGGTATCTAGGGAAAAGGTGAGATGTTTGGAAAGCCTATAGAAACACAAGATGTTTAAAACTCCAGAAAACTTAATCAATGAGAACAGATTGAAACACCTGGAGTTATGTTATCTAAAAGAAGAGTTGGATAGGAACTGATAACAATCTCCAAAAACTTGGTAGCCTGCTCCAAAAAGCATAAGCTGACTTTTCCTGCCCATGGTGGCCAGAAGTAATGAGATTATATGTGAGATTTTGATTAGACTATAAACATAGCTTCAATGGCGAGTATATATTGTACAGGTTGTAGAAACTCCATAATTTAAGATGGTAACAAAAAGATTTTAAAAGCATGGATTACATAATTACTGTCCTAGGGCATGGAGTGTCTTAACAAATCCTTTCCAGGCTTGTTTTCGGTTATTGGTCCTATAACTTGCACTAAAATATCCTAATTAACCTGTGTTGGTAATTTCTGATGGATAGTCAAGCAGTCTTTGTTCTTTCTTTTTCTTTAAAGGAAAGACTTTTAAGTGCTAAAACAATTGTATAATACTATAATATTAACAAACAGTAATTTTTTATAAAAAATTCAAGGTTATTTTAACTCATCAGACAAACAGGTTTTCATTTTTGTATGGGACTTGAAGATTGTCATTTATGTAGTGTCATTATATTTGCATGAATAATATATTAAAAGATAATGCATTTTGAGTGAGCAGGTCATGAAATGTATTTAATTTAACGCTAGACTACTTTCTGTAGCAGTTGTCATTTATTAATATACCAACTCTAAATAAATGTGCATATATTTGCAGGAGGAAAAAATCTTTACAATTTTTTGGTTGCTAAATTGGAAAGAGTACTTATCCTTCAAAACTGCAGACTCGTCCCTAAAATCCATTAATCAGCATGTTAGTCATCCATAACAGAATTTTATGAAAAACACCATGCTAACCACACATTTGACAGACATGCTTCTTCAGGTAGAAATCTGTCTCCCTTGTTTAATTTATAATGAGCAAAGTATGTGCATCAGCAATCAAAAACTATTAAAGTCTATAAAAGCAGAAGCTGAACTTTGCATTTTTAATTCTGAAAGAAGGCTAAAGAGAAAAATTATTTTTCTCAGGATGTAGCTTGTAAAAAATGCTGTCAGAATAGGCTTTTCTTCTTTAATAGTTCAATTTTGTGTTGACTGTGTAGTTTACAGGATAGCAACTTATGTGAGACAGGTTTTAATTCCTGTTACACAGGCTGGACTGCCAATTGACATAGGCAAGTTATTTTCCATCTCTTTGGAAGAGTTTCTCTACCTGCTAAATGCAGATAATAATTTTCCTTTGCATTTCTTTACAGTTACAAAGCATGCACGCTTTCATTTTGAAGTTTACCAGTCTAGAAGTAAATATAATATTGACCACTAGGTTAATATTTTGTTAATTTGATGGGCAGCCCATTAGACAAGCTACACAGCATCTTCTGAAATGTTATGATGCTTATGAATTGTTGTATCTTGGTATAAGCCAAACAATAAGTTTGCAGTAATTTCTAGACTAATTTGATTTGCTATTAGCCCATTTTTGTATAATATGATCTGTATATATTAACACCCAAAGAAACTAGTGTCTTCTATTTCCACTTTATCCATCTCAAAGCTGTTCTTAGAACAGATTCTATTTAATGTTTGAATTGGAGGATAGATGGATTTTGAAAACTGACTTGTATGTAAATCATGGGTTTCAACAGGCAACCTGGTATCTAGATCACTTGAAAAACAATTTGATAGATATTATCCCCAATATAAAATAAGAGATAGATAATACATGCAAAAGTGTCAATGTAAGTACAGGGGGGAAAAGGTAGTTAAAGCATTTGACATGTTTAGAATTAACTTATAGTGCTTGTACTGATGTGAAATCCTCATACGATTTGTACATAACAAGATAAAAACACAGGAATCAGCTCCAGCAAACAAAAGTCTTGAAATGTTCAGACAAAAAAAAACCCAAAACTATATATATATACTTCAATAGGCTTTAAATTCAGTTACTTTTGCATACATTGAATGTTTTAAACTGTAACTTTAACTTTTTTAATGTAACTTCAAAGAACTACAGGAAACTAATCTAAACTGAATTAATTTCTATGGGAGTAAAATTGTGTAGAAATCCATAACATTGATTCTAAGCTAGCATAGTTTTCCTGTGCACATCCATGTGAGTTTCATTACTTTTAACTTGTATAACAATATTCTTTAACTGGTATCTCATAAATAGATTCAATTTTTGGCAAATCTGTCCTGGCCAGCCCTTCCTGAAATAATAATTGCAAAAAGGCTGATATATTGGATATATATAGGTATTATATTTCAAAGTTTGGATGTTTACAAATACTTCACTGAATCTGCATTTAGCTAAATAATGTGGCCTGAGTTATTGATGTTCGGAGGAATGAAGTCAATGTGCATGTCTTTAGGAAAAAAATTAACAGATAAGAGCAAAGTCAACAACAACCTGTATGTCTAAAGGTGAAAACATGTTCAGTACACAGCTGTTTCTCTCTGCTGTTCCTTCCTCCTTTCCCCTTGCTGTAGCATGAGGAGCAGCAAAATTTCTCATTTTCTGAGGGGACACATTCTAAAATTGCACAGAGAAAAGTATCATCTCCTGAAAGCACAAAATATCTTAAAAATTTCAATATGTTTAAAAAAGTAAAAAACAAATTTAAGCTGTGAACATGATATAGTGTTGGTAATATTGAATTATAATTTAGCTGGATGAAGCCAGAACACATATGCAGGATCCAGGTTCAGTTAACCTTTCTCCACATTTGTAACAATTATTCATGCACAGTACCGAGAAATGTCACTGTTAGAGTGAAATTTTTGCTTTCATAACTTCCACATTTCAGACCACATTCCTGAGTTAGTATTTCTTTTCTATCTGTGTTGCAGCAGTTAGGTCTTGTAATATAGAGGCAAATGTATTGTGCTGACAGAAGGATTTTGCTTAATACCACTGAAACAGGCTGAAACACAGCTGCTAAATGCTATCAACCAGATATACAGAAAAAACAGTTTTAAGTATTTCGATATAAAATTTATACATGCTGTTCTCATTTTTCTAAAGGCAGTTTGGAATATTTTATTTTGAAAAGTTATGTGTAGTATGCAGACTGATGAAAAATATTAGTGAATTATGATTTGTAATGATTAATAATCCTGTGACCAGCCTTGCAGTTGTGATTCTGCCTGTAAGTCAGTCAGTAGACACTTCAGCTGATTCCATTGACTTAATTACTCAATATTTATGATCAGATCTCATTTTCATTTTAAAATTACATTAATTTAGTGTACAAATGCATAAGCAATTTTGCTTCAGTGTAGCTATGTCAGTTTGTTTCTTGCCTTGGATTCTGCTAATCAGTGTGATCTGCTGTGTTAAACGACATACTGCTTTACCTACATTAACAAATGAAATTAAAAAATTATTTCTGAGGGAACAGGAATGAAAGAGAAAAGGAAGTAATAACTTTAAAATTTGTTTCTATTCACTTATATGGATATATTTTTCATGTGTGCCTAGGGTTCAGACTCCCTCCAGATCCTCATGGCACAAAAGGATACCACAATGATGTATAAATTGCTACCATATGAAACCAATAAGAATTGGGTATCAAGGCATTTTAAAAGTTTATAAAAACTGCATTGTTAGGCACCCAAGTACATGTTAATTCTCAATTTTTAATACTGTTAGAAATGAATGTATTTTCAGTAAAGATGTAACTGTAAAGTAGTGTCATTTCTGTTAGATCGCACGACTCTTGAATTTCATTGCTTTTTCTTCATGCAGCATGTTTATCTACTTTTTTTAAAAGGTGCATTTACTGATAGTTGATAAAAGGCTTCAATCTTTTAAATGATAATCATTAATAGATTTCAAATGAATGCAGCAACATATTAAGTGAAATCATAGGATTCCATCATATTACCCGGTTTCTGAAAATATGGTGGTTCTGTTTTAATTAAATCAGTATCTTAACATAGCCTTCTTCCTCTTAGAAATTGAAGATCAAAGCACCTCAGAACAGAATACATTTGAGAAGTTTGGTAGATAAGCAGGCTCCCTGTTACATACCCAGCCACCTGAACCTGGCAGATGCTAATTTAAGAGTATTCAGAGTCTCACAGAATCAAAGTTCCTCAAAAAGCATGTTTTGTCAGTGTGATAGATGTGAGATATGTAGCTGAAAAGACCTGACTGAATGACATCAAGTTAGTCTCTAACAGAGCTTTCAGTAGGCTTTTGCAAAGATATTAGGAAAAATATGAACATCCACGCACTCAACACTGAGAACATTGAGATTATTTATAGTCTGGCAATTTTGTGAATAAATAAAAAAATGCCTAAAATTAATGCACTCTGTGTTCAGTTCTGCTGAAAACAAGTTTTAATCCAGTTAAAATATTCAAACATAGTCTAGTATTTAAAGTTAGTTTGCCAGATCAGACCACAGGGCTTAACATCTGGTTGAATTATCTATTAAGTTTATGATTACTAAGACAAAAACTAACTATAGCCATAAACAGGAGAGCACTTGGAATCAGTTTTGTCAGTTCCAGTGGCTCCAATCACAGCCAAATAGGTGAAGGCAAATCAAATATTGTCCTTCCTTCCGCTATTTGGATTTAAGTAAAGACAGAATGAAAATATAGTTTTGTAATTCAAATACCTGACGGTATATCTGTTCATTACCATATTGCATGTAACTCTATCCCTTCCCTGCCCCATGTATCAAAAAATCTCGAAAAAGGAGAGAGGATTATCAAAGGCATTTCCATAAAAACTAATGAGAGTATAAATACATTACACCATTCAAGATAAAAACAAGATAACTAAGTATGATAGAAATTTACATAAATGCATGCAGCATGGAAAAGATGAATAAGGTACTATTAATCATGGCTTTTATTCATATAAGACACAATTTAAAAAAAAAAAAATAAAAAAAATAAATTCCTATTAAGTTGTGGAACTCATTGCCACATGATGTTATGGATACTGAAGTTGTAAATGCATCCAAGCACAGGAGAGGGGCAATGAACACTTCACATTGCCAGACAGCGTTCAGAATTTAGCACAAACAAAAGTATTATTCTCAACAGATGCCTTGGATGTGTCCAACCTTTTCTGGCAGACAAGACATTTCAAAGATCCAGACATAGACTTTTACATGACAGTAGGTGTCAGAGCAAGTTCTTGTTCTTGAATCCATTTTCTCTACTGTTATATAGCAAATGAGTGTTATTTATATAATATCAGCATGAAACAAATTAGACAGATTTCAGAAAGAAACAAACAATCCCAAAAGAGGGAGGGACAAACTGATCCCAGACGTGGACCCAACCAACCCCAAAAGGGAGGAGGACAAACCAAATCAATAAGTAGCAGAGTCTCACTTCAAAAATGATCTGTGAAACAGAGTCTGGAATGAGAGTCCAAGATCTCGTACAAGATTCATGTGGAATTCAGCCAGGAAGTTCTTAGAGAGAGAGGCTCCATTTTAGACAAAATTTAAGTTCTTTTTATAACATAGAGATACAAAAGTGTGTAGGACATCCTACTTCAAGCAATGAATAAATACTCTTAAGTTCTATTTTTCACCTGTAACATCCAATAGATGATGTTTTCTGTTCTTTTCAAGCAGTTTAATTTTTTCAGATAGTTTTCCACCTTCTCAGAGAATAAGTTGCCATTACAGTCTCTTGTTCTTGTGATTAATGATGGTATCTCAGGATGTCTCCAGTTTCTAGGTACCCTGGCTGCACTTGAAAGAGGCCAGCTGCACTTCTCAAGGATGTTTCTGGTTCACAGGCTTAGTCCCCAAGCTTGCAGTTTCAGACTGGCAGGCCTTTGTCTGTCAGTGTTTTTTAGTAGACAATTTCTTCTGTTCAGTAATTTTCCCCTTCTAACCAGGCCATTTTTATGATTGTTCACATCAGCATGTAAAGATATTTTCACCTGTGTGCTTGAATTTGCTGGAGGAAGATCAGCTGGAAATTAATCTCAGATAGCTCAGATAGTCTAGTGAAAAAGGGAGGTCAGGAATGATCTTCCCTCTGACGCTAATCAAGAGAGAAATTGTCCTAGGAGATCAGATAGCCTTTGCTGTCTTGGGCAGCGTAGTGAGTGACTCAATGAGATAAGCAAGTGATGTAGGCTTTACTTAAACAATAGTCTGCCAAAGTAAAAATATGTCCAGTCTTCTTCTTGTTTGGCTACCAGAGACTGAGTTATTAAGGTAACTGTGGGTACATCAGGGGACTGGAGGAACATATCTGAGAAGGGTAAAAGCAGTAGCATGGAAATGCAGAGCTATAAATATATGAAAAGGTGGTGTGGGGTCTGCTTCAATGAATGCCAGGAGCTCACAGCAGTAGCGCAGTATCAACTTGCAGCTGGTGTCTCTCTTTCACTCTTTCTTTCCATAGTCATCTGCCACGTCCAGCTACACACAAAAGTGTACATTTAGCAGTGGAGAGGAAAAGCTCCAAGATGGTAACTGGGATTGTGCATCAGATATTCCCATTTTCTTGCCTGTCCCATCCCTAGAAAGAAAGACCAATTCTCAGAAATTGCCATCAGTCTCCCTCATGACTCCTTATGGCTTCTCCACTTATGACCTTTTGAACAGCCCTTGGAGTTGTCTCACATTCTCCAGGTTCTATGCTGCGGGCTCCCTTTTCCATCCTTTGTGTGGAAAGATTTCTAACATTTGGAGAAAAAAAAGTTCCACAATATTTTTTGAGAGGTCAAGAATGTATTATGGAGTGTTTTCAGCTGAGCTAGAACCATGTTAATAGTCACTTCTGGTGTTAACTTTGGAAAGAATGAATAGTAAAAATGACAATAAATAATTTAATTTTTTGTTTAGAAACTATTACATCGTATGTTTTAAAAATATTTTCACAAAGATCATCTATCCTTCCTGATCAAAAATCACACATGGAAGTCAAATTATAGGAACCCTAGAAGTTGTGGAGAAGTTAACAGTCTTAACTTTTTTCTCAGCATGGATATGATATATTGTTCCTCTAACACTGAAAATGTAGAGCCACAGATGTAATGAGATACAGTAAGACATATAAACCTTAAAAATAAAAACAGATTCTGTGGTCTTTTTTCCTTAGGATATGCTGTATTTTGTCTGTCCACAATTGCAGGTGGACTGTTAAGAGAAGTTATCAGCTGGTGGCCCTCAAGAAAATGGTATAATGCTCAAAACTGTGCAGGCACAAAGAAAGGTCTCTAAGCCTTTTCTTGTGCTATATGCAGGGAGAAAAAGTGAACATATGGTCTTTAAACTATGAAACATCCCCCTCCAAGGAAAATGATCTTCTAGAATAGGAAAGGCAAAACATTTTTGTAATGTAAAAGTGTAAGAGGTGGGTTCTTTCTTTGGAACCTGGCTATACATTAGGAAACTGCATTTACAGAGATAATTCTTCCAGTTAAAACAACTTGTTACAGCCCTTCAATGAAAAAGACAAAAAAAAACCCTGATCAAAGACTGTCCAAACTTGAACACTGCAGAGAAACTCTTCTCAAAGATTATTGGATTTTCATCACCTCAAAGTTCTGAACTAGAGACTTTTGAAGACCTTAATCATGATAGTTATAAAACTAATGGAAAATTTCATAATGGTTTTATGATTTTTAGTTTTTCCATCACACTGGTAAAGAAGCTAGAATTAATCAATGGTATTACTGCATACAACTACAGTACTCCCTTTGTATTCTACAATATTAAAAAAGATTGTCTTTGTCTTACAATTTATTTTTCCTATGTTCTAGTCCATTTCTATCATTAAATCTTCTTGAGGGATATTAATCTGTTAGCTAATAATATTTCATATTTTTTAATTCCAGAGAGACAACCAAAATCTGTACGCTTATAGTTGTTGCTACAACTTGTTTTATTACAATTTGAAAATATAAGGAATATCAGTGTACAATGCAGCTTCATGCTGAATGCAGTACATCTGTCACTTTCTGTAACAGAAAGTAGAGGAACAAACATGGTTAAATAACATTGTTGGTTTTAGACAATGTTTTTCTTCACTGATTACATAAAAAATCATGAAATATCATTCAGTCCTATGAAGTTCAATACACACCATTTGGGGTACGCATTTTTATTTTTATCTCAGTGAGAATCAAGGGGTAATGCTAACTGTTTTTAACTACTCAAAGCTGTGATTGCTTTTGAATACAGACTCACCACTGAGCTTTGGATATAAATTATTAGCTAGATAAAGAACAAATGTTAGTGGAGATTAAATTTAAATTCTAGAAATAAATCACATCGTGAAAGCTGTAGTGTTGACTAATTTCAATTATTTACAAATCATGCCTCTTTTAAGGTGTTTTTTATTTTTAATACATTCCACTAATGTTGTAGTAAGAAGGATTGGAAATGAATTTTTCAAACAATAACACATTTTGGGTTTTTATTCTTTTACTAATAAATATTTTCAGAAATCAACAGTAAATATATACTTTTTAAACTTTGCAATTGCAATTTCAAAAGCTTCTGTTTTTATTTTAGGTCCAGAAATACTGGAACAGGACAGTAGCAGAAAGGGACAATGGAGCCTGTGGATCTGCTTAGATCCTGGCACTTACATTTTTTGCCCTGGTAACACTGCCTGTCATATACACGTGAATGTTATATCATTCTTAGGGATTAAACCACATTGTCATGTTGACCCATTGTCGGCTGTCCTTGAGTGGCCTTGAGTGAAGACGTTCATCCCAGAATAGGGGTACAGAAAGATAATACAGGCTAGTGATGCAGTCTGTGCTTTTTCCAGATTAATATATTTTTACATATGGATGAAATGGTCATTTTTTTTCCCTCATAGCCTGCCTACATACTTTTCCCTCCTATTTCCTACCCTCTGTAGACCACTAGTCAGAGAGAAAGGAGAAAGGAAGTAGTCTATTTTAGATAGAGCTCCTCACAAAATAGGGTTACATGTAAAGCATATATAATTCATGCAACCAAAGAAATTCCTCTTGCTCCCTGAGAGGTGAAGAGGAGGGAGAAAAATAAAGAATAAAATTATGAATAAATTTATGCTTTTATTAAACACTTTGTACCAGGCCAGGAGATGTTATGAGAAAGCTCTGTGCCAGTTGTCATTGTGATAAATTAAACAGAGTGTGGACATTCCTGTGATGACATTTTAAGGTCATGAAAGAGTTATAGACAAGGCAGAGGTTTACCTTAAAATGAATGAAAATTACATTTCTTGTGATATGATGGTAAACACACATGCTTCTCTAAGGAGGAGATTTTTTTGCAGTAACTTGTCGTGTTACTTCCAGTTTGCCAGGACTGTAAAATCGTTGGGAGTGTTTACACCCACTGAACATGGATTTAGCTGAACTGATTAGGTAAAGCGTTGGGTAAAGACATGAGCTGATTCTTGTCCATAAACAAACTTTTTGCAGATATGTATATCAAAAACACCCCTGAGCCCAAACCAAAACTAACAAAGCTAACTTAGACATCCTATTGATTAAATGTGTGGAACAATATGGAACAAATCCTTACATTACTGTAGTTATTCTGAAAAAGTTCCTAAAATATTAAGTCCTAGGCTGAAAGCTTTTATTTTTCTGATTAAAAGGGGCATATGAATATCTTACACGTACAATATTTTTCTTAGAAAATTTATTCTTTAACTTCCCAGCATCCCATGGGTGACTTTTTGGAGAGTCTGATAGTAATGAAAATTTTTCCACATCCTTGTTCTTATGGTTTCTACTCATTGGCTGTTTTGAAGCAGAAATTTGGAAAGCAGAAAATGTATAGCTTCACCTTTATTCTCAGAGGAAACTCAGAGGTAGTAAAATACCCACAAACGAGGAGATATCTAGTTTTGATTCTATATGTATAGTAAAACTCATTTTTAGAGAGTTCATTTGATTCACTATTTGAATTACTAAAAAATGAAATGTTTTTGTCTCTTGAAATATGTTTTGTCTTTTTTGTCTCTCTATCACTTTTAGCAAGCAAAAAGGAAATTCATAGTGATCTACAAAGGGATGAAATTGCTAGCTTTGTTTTCCCATGTAAGCCAAAAAGTAAAGAGATGAGTAGTATTCAAAGATTATAATCTCATCATTTGTTCCCAGATAAAGCTTATAGCTGCTGAACATCAATATACCCCCTTGATTTAAAAAAGAAAAATATATCTGTGTTTTAAATTTCATTTTTTGAAAACATAAAATTGAAGATGTATATATATCTTCTCTATGCTAAACAATTTCAAATCTACTATGCAGTTTAACAATTCTATATCACGCAGAAAAAATGGCCAGTTTCTCTGATCTTGAAGACAATGAAATTAAAACAAATGTTCAAGAGAGTGATCATTCAATTACATTTTTTTAATCTACCTTATATCACTGTATTTTCTTTTTTGTTTGTTTATTTGTTTTTGTTTGTTTGTTTTTTATTTTTCTGTAAATATGTGGATGTGGAACCTGTAGAATAATTTCAGGTTAAGACATAGTTTGGTATAACATACTCTTACTCTGTCTCAATCTTTCTTGCTCCTCTTGACACACAGGAAGATATGGAAAATAAAGTAGTTCTTGCTTTTGTCATTAACATAATCTAGATACTTTTACGTAATTCTTCCATGTTCTTTAAAAAGAAAACAAGCAGCTGTAGATTTATTTTTTTTTAATTCTGATAGAAACATGAATCTGATTTGTGTGCAAAAGTCTGAGCCACACGCGTCTTATCTATCTTGTTTGTAGCAGGCAAAGTGTGACAAACAGACCTTTTAGGTTCCCATCAGTCATTTTAGGAGCAAAGTACTACTTATACTCACTTGTCATACAGCCAGATGACAAATAAGTATTCCATTACACAGAAAACTACCACATCCATCAGCCAGTTTGGAGTACTATAATATTTCTTTCATTTTTTTCCATATTGGTAAAAGGCAAGTATGCAGAATCCACCTTTATTTAAAGGTGCAGCTTGCAGTAGTGTGAAAGAGATTGAAAGCTAAAGTAATACCACTCACACAACTAGAGTGCTGCAAGGGATGGCTATAAACCCTTCAGAAAGCATAGGCAAGGGAGGAGAGAAAGTGGGGTAACCTCGTATGTTAGGAACTGTTTTGACTGTGTAGAGCTTAATGATGGTGATGATAGGGTTGAGTGTTTATGGATAAGGATCAGGTGGAAGGCCAACAAGGCAGATATCAGGGTGGGAGACTGTTAAAGACCACCCAATCAGGATGAAGTGGCAGACAAAATATTCTAAAAGCAGCTAGGATAAATCTCACAGTCACTATCCCTTGTTCTCATGGGGGACTTCAACTTACCAGGTGTCTCCTGGAAATACAGTCCAGCTGAAAGGAAACTGCTTAGGAGTTTTCTGGAGTGTGTAGAAGATAACTTCCTGAAACAGCTGGTGAGTGAGCCAAAAAGAGAAGGTGCCCCACTGGACCTGTTGTTTCTGAACAGAGAAGGACTTGTAGGTGATGTTAGAGTTAGAGGCTGTCTTGAGCATAGCAGTCACAAAAAGAGAGAGTTTTCCATTCTTGGAGAAGTAAGGAGTGTGTCAGCAGAACTGTTATCTTGGACTTCCAGAGGGCAGACTTTGGCCTGGTTAGGAGCCTGGATGACAGGGCCTGGTTGAATGCAGTCCTGAAGGGCAAGGGTGTGCGGGAAGGCTGGACATTCTTCAAGAAGAAAATCTTAAAGGTGCAGGAGCAGATTATTCCCATGTGCCAAAAGACAAGCTGGCGTTGAAGAAGGCTGGCCTGGCTGAACAGAGAGCTTTGTCTGAAATTCAGGAAAAAAGAGAGTTATGACATTTGGAAGAAGGGGCAGGCAACTCAGAAGGACTATGAGGATGTCATGAAGTTATGAAGTGTCCTAGTTTCAGCTGGGATAAAGTTAATTTTCTTCCTAGTACCTGGTATAGTACTGTGTTTTAGATTTAGTATGAGAATAATATTGATACTACACTGATGTTTCAGTTGCTGCTAAGTAGTGTCTAAACTAAGTCAAGGACTGTTCAGCTTCCCATGTTCTGCTAGAGGGGAGGTGTACAAGAAGCTGGGACGGAGCACAGCTAGGACAGCTGACCCAAACTTGTCAAAGGGATATTCCATACCATATATAGTAGTAGTAGTAGTACTATGTGTAGTAGTGGTGGTGGTGGTGGTGGTGGTGGTGGTGGTGTTATTTTATTTTCCCTTGCTGTCCTATTAAACTGTCTTTATCTTGACCCACTAGTTTTATCTTTTTTTTCCAATTCTCCTCCCCATCCCACCAGGAGATGGGGAGGAGTTGGCAAGTGTGGTGCTTAGCTGCTGGCTGGGGTTAAACCACCACATGCAGGAAGAAAATTAGAAGGATCAAAGCCCAACTAGAACTTAAACTTGCTATTGCTGTAAAAGACAATATAAAATGTTTCTAAAAATACTTTAACAAAAAAAGGAGGAATAAGGAGAATCTCCATCCGTTGTTGGATGCAGGGTAAACACAGTGGTAAAGGATGATAAAGGAAAAAGCTGAGGGATTAATGTTGCCTGTGCCTCAGTCTTTAATAGTAAGACCAGTTGTGCTTTGGGTACCCAACCCCTTGAGCTGGAAGGCAGGGATGGAGAGCAGAATGAAGCTCCCATAATCCATGGGGAAATGGTTAGCCACCTGCTACATTACTTAGACACACACAGGTCTATGGGTCCAAATGGCATCCACTCAAGGATACTGAGGGAGCTGGTGGAAGTGCTCACCAAGCCGCTTTCCATCATTTATCAGCAATCCTGCCTAACCGTAAATGTCCCTGTTGACTGGAGGTTGCCAAATGTGATGCCCATCTAAGAGAAGGGATGGAAGGAGGATCTGGGGAACTACAGGCCTGTCAGTCTGACGTCAGTGCTAGGTAGTTGTTAGGGAAGGTTGTGGAACAGATCTTGACTGGCATCATGTGGCATGTACAGGACAACCAGGTGATCAGGCTCAGTCAACATGGGTTTATGAAAGATAAGTCCTGCTTTAACTTCATCTACTTCTGTGATAAGGTGATACGCTTAGTGGATGAGGGAAAGGATGTTCATGTCATCTACCTGGACTTCAGTAAAGCCTTTGACAGCATCTCCTACAGCATTCTCCTGGAGAAACTGTCTGCTTGGAGCTTTGATGGGTGTACACTTTGTTGAGTAAAAAACTGGCTGGATAGCTAGGCCTAAAGTGTTGTGGTGAGTGGAGTGAAATCCAGTTGGCATCTGGTCAGAAGCAGTGTTCCCCAAGGACCAGTATTGGGGCCAGTCTTGTTTAACATCTTTATCAATGATCTGGATGAGGGGATTGAGTTCTCCCTCAGTAAGTTTGCAGATGAGACCAAGTTGGGCAAGAGTGTTAATCTCCTTGAGGGCAGAAAGGTTCTGCAGAGGGAACTGGCCAGGCTGGATCGATGGGCCGAGGTCAGTTGTATAACATTCAACAAGGCCAAGTGCTGGGTCCTGCCCTTCGATCACAATAACCCCATGCAACGCTACAGGTTTGGGGAAGAGAAGATGGAAAGCTGCCTGGTGGAAAAGGACCTGGGGGTGCTGGTTGACAGCCATCTGAACATGAGCCAACAGTGTGCCCAGGTGGCCAAGAAGGCCAACAGCGTCCTGGCCTGTATCAGAAATAGTGTGGCCAGCAGGAGCAGGGAAGTGATCGTGCCCCTGTACTCGGCACTGGTGAGGCCGCACCTCAAATGCTGTGTTCAGTTTTGGGCCCCTCACTACAAGAAAGACATTGAGTTGCTGGAGCGTGTCCAGAGAAGAGCAACAAAGCTGGTGAAGGGTCTAGAGAAGTCCTATGAGGAGCAGCTGAGGATACTGGGGTTGCTTAGCCTGGAGAAAAGGAGGCTGAGGGGAGACCTTATCACGTTCTACAACTACCAGAAAGGAGGTTGTAGCGAGGTGGGTGTTGGTCTATTCTCCCAGGTAACAAGTGATAGGAGAAGAGGAAATGGCCTCAAGTTGCGCCAGGGGAGGTTTAGGTTGGATATTAGGAAAAATTTCTTTACTGAAAGAATGGTCAGGCATTGGAACAGGCTGCGCAGGGAAGTGGTTAAGTCACCATACCTGGAGGTATTTAAAAGGCATGTAGATGTCATGCTTAGTGACATGGTTTGCTGGTGGAGTTGGCAGTGTTAGTTTTCCAAACTAAACTATTTTATGATTCTATGATTCTATGTGTGTGTTCTGGAATCTTTAAAAACAGTTTATCATGTTGATGGTTATATTTACTTACTTTACACAGGAAAACATGTAATAGTGTGCTTCTGCTACTGATAAAATGGTGTTGTGCCACTTGTAGAATCGAACAGCTTTGCACTGAAGCTATGTCACTTTAAATAAAATTTTGTTAGGTAAAATTAGACGGGAAAATTAGTGACTCTATATTCTGTTCAGTCAAAAATTATTTGTACAGACTCGTTATATCTCCTTTCTGTGTAAATATTGCAGTAGGTTGAGACAAGTCTGTTGGTTTTTCTTTCTAGAAGTACTGCTATGTGTAGGTACCAGTAAAATAGCAGCAACAAAGGTGAGGTACCAGAGATCAAGCTCAGCTAACTGCTGAATTATATGATCTCTGAGCATAGTCAGGAAAGTAGCCCAAACACTAGTTTGACAGGCAAAGAGAAAAAAGTTCACATTAAAGGTCATAAAGTCATAAGTAGAGTGATCCATTTTCACTAATCAATACACCAAAACACTTACATGCATGGCTGCATTTAATAGCTGTTTCAGTACTAAATAGCGTCTGCCCAAAATGATACCCAGCCACAGAAATGGGACTGCGATAATAATAACTGTTCTTATGCATATGAAATATGGTCTTTCATGAGAAAGGACCCAGAAAAGTCATGTGAATAATACTTTTCTATTACAGATTTGAAATTTGATAATGTTATTTCTGTGATTGCACTACTTTATAACCTATCAAGGAAACACAGCAGTCCTAAAGAGAATGGGTTGGCACCAGCTATGGTACTGTTTCTCCCTGCTGTATACCTGATCTTTCGCGTCCTGATCAGTACTTCTTGTATGACACTAGTATCTTGGACATGTGTAAAGTCAGGAGGACACCAAACTGTACAGTCTACAATGAATGAAAAAGCTTAGTATATTAAGCAATAACATGCTTTTTACATATTGGTGCACATCAGTGAGCTTGACAGCAGAGTTTTCAGTCATCTTTTCATTTGGAAAAGACTGCAGAACAGCGGAAAGTACTGTGAAGTTTATTTTTATTGTTGTAGTCTAGTATATTACTGTCAAAAGTAGATAACTTTTTTATAAATATGTATGAAGATTCTTGAATGTTTTATACAGTTTCCATACTTGAAAAAGCATTGAAGAGAATCACTGATACTCAGTGCTTGTGGGTACTTGCCATATGTTAGTGATGATCAGAAGTTTTCCACAACTTTCAGAACAATGTGAGTTTTACATACTGCAGATAGCATCCTCCATTTGTTGGTTTCACAGTTGTTTGACTGCTTCTCTGTGGAGAAGTTTGTCCCTGCTAGCTGGCACACCCTTTTCCACTGGGGACATTTTTGAATACTATCAGAGAACGTAAGTTTCTGCTTTAAAGTCGCTTCTGATGTAGTTTGTTATACCTGTTAATACTTATTTTCAGACAAAATAAAGTCATATCTGAATATGCATTATCTTTGTATTTACAAATTAGAGAGATTTTTTCACGTTTGAAAGCAAGTATTACACATTTAAAACATAAAGTCATCTGAGATATATTCTGAGAAAAAAAAAAACACAAAACAAGAAGCAAAACATTGTTAAATATGATCAGCCTTTACCTTACCCTCTCTATCGATCTTTCTCATTTCCTTAATGTCGCACTGAAATATAATCTGCAGTTAGGTGATTATAAAATGTTTTCATCAGTACTTGTACCTAAAGTTATTTGCTGTTTGTCAAGGTGAATAGGGTTTGCACTGTGTCTTCACAGTTGTCTTGTGTGATGCTGGGGTTTACACTGCAGTCAACAGTGAAAGAGAAGGAAACTCTGTTCTTTCAGTTAACTAGTAAATCCATGCTTGAATCTTAAATTTATTTCCTATTTAACACAATATAATGTTATTTTTTAATTTTCTTTAATTACCCTTCCAGTAAATATTCCTGGAAACAAATAACTTTACCTTTTTTTCTCAGTGGGTTTTTTTTTTTAGAAAAATGTTATTAGTAACACTTGAGAATCTTGTATTTAATTGATTTTTGTAACATCCTTATCTTATATTTGTGCATGTTATTTTCATGTTGCATTTGTAAATACGTAACATTTACGTAAGGAATATTAGACATGACTCTGAATAAGATATTTATAAAGAGATTTAAGGATTAGAGCTGGTTTTCTTCACAGAAGCTAGTG
>NW_010554145.1:99687-112812 GCF_000687285.1 Phaethon lepturus | reverse complement strand
TAAAAATGAAAAAATTAAAAGTAAAAAAATATTAAATAGTAAATACTTTCTAACTATTTACTATTAAATAGTAAATACTTTCTAATAGTAAATAACTTTCTAACTACTTAAATAGTAAATACTTTCTAACACTTTCACTCGTGTTATCCAGTGTATTGCTGCGTAATTGTGACCTAATTGTCTCAAATTTGCTGTTCATGTTTTCAAATATGGTCATTCTCAGTATGAGCTTTTCTTCCTTTTATATCCACTCAACAAAATATTTGAGAATGAAAAAGTGAGCGTTCTTCAGGTCCATAAAATGATGCTAGTTACTTGAACAAGAATAAAAAACAGATGATGTTTGTTTTGATGTATAATTTTCTAGTTATTGTGACAGCTAAGGTAGGTACACGGTGTATTTTAAGGACCGGGTCTGCATAATATCATAATTCAGATTTCATTTCAAGATATGTGGTAAAGTCTCTCTTTCTGGTTTACCTCAGTGAAAAACATTAAAGTGTAAACAAATCTAGTTGTTTGTGGATTCAGAATTCCTGCTGTGAATGCTGCACTATGTTTTAGATTTCATTGGTTTACAGCAGATTTTTCAATTTTTTTTTTTTTTTTTTAGGTCAAACATACGGCCAGACTATGCAGATACAAGTTTTCATGAGTTCAAAATGCATACCTTCAGTCGTGTGACATCTTGCAAAGTCTGTCAGATGCTTCTGAGGTAAGATTTTTTTTTTTAAGTAAGTTTGTTTGTTTGTTTGTTTGTTTTTGGCCCCTACCCCCCCACCCCTAAATATCAGTGTCAAGAGTATGTGGAAATACATGGCTAGCTGGTTACCTGTCCAAGACAGACAAGCCATGAAGTCATATGTAACATTTCTTATTGTATTAGCAACTTTTTATAAACAAATTTCCAAATATTAGTGGGAGCGCTGTTAAAAACTCAAAACCTCAAGATGCTCCTTATTTATCAGAGGGCTGCTTTATCATGATTCTTTTATAAGAATTGCTTTATTAGAGGAGTTCTCACGTAAATGACAACCGTTTTGTTTTGACTACCATGGCTATTCCATGGTTCCCATTCCTATAGACCACCAGTCAGAAGAACAGATGGAATGTTTTTTTCAGAAAATCGGGTGATGACGTTGCTCATAAATGTTTGATATGGGGAAATAGCTTTGTGAGACAGAAAATAACTGTAAGGTATTAACAGGCATTTCTGAACCAGATGTATGTAGATAAAATGAAGATAGAAGTTGCAAAGCTAGATAAGAAATGCTAGCAGACAACTAATGCTTTCATGAGCAAGGATTTGTAAGGCTAAGCTAAGAAATTTTGTGTTTTCTGCCTTTTTCCTCTGAACACATGCATACTTGCACATCTGTAGTTTCTCATTTGTTATTTGAGCTATCTTTTAGGAGCTACCTTGCTTTTTTTGTAAATATGGAATGTCCAATGGTATGGAGGTATGTGTTGAACTTAAATTTCATAGTGTAAGTTGGTGATGCAAAAGCTTTGTAAACTTTAACCAGTTCAAGTGTTCACGTTGGGTATTGTTGATGTTACAAAAAATGTAGCCACAGCATTTTAGAAAGGGCATTTGAAGTATGGGTAGTGCTCTTGTTAAGCACAGACATGGAATAAAATAACCTCAGATATGTTTCTCCCTGTCATGTATTTTTTCCTTTAGCAACCTTTTTTCCCTGAACAGTTGAGACTGACCTGGATTTTCAGAAATTTTTTTAGTTTTTTTCTTTTCTTAATGCAATAAGGTCTAAGTGACTATGAAGAGTGGTGCAGACATCCTGAACTTGGAGATGGCAGGGCTAATTTCTGAATTTGAAGCAGTATAGTTGATTCATTGGGTCTCTGTTACTGCACTAACTGCTGTTGCTGAGAAACAGCTGTCTTGCTTTTAGAACACAGCCCGCATGATGCTACATTGTTCTGCGTAGGCACGCCAATTTGCTCAAAGATAGCTTGGGTATCGCCAGGTGCTACCTTGTCGTATATAGATATGTCCCTGGATATCTAAGTTGTAGTGAAAGCCTACTGGACGTAACCTCATAAAGTGCCTAAATCACTTTTTAAAATGGATTGTCATTTTAAGCTTCAAACATAAGCTAACGTGTAAATACTTGAGGAAAAACCTAGACCTTAGTGCCTAATCTTTAAGTGGGGATAAAATCCTAGTCTTAGAAGCATCTGTAGTGAAGGATAATGTTGTCGTATGCTTTTATCTAGAGAATCTTGCATTTCTGTGTAGCAATAAGGAGGAAAAAAAGAAAGGAAGACTGCATTAAAATGTTGTTATACTTCCTACTTATTTGTCTTTAAGTTTGTGTGTTCCACTACTTAAAAATACCGAACTCTGAATTTAATTAAAAATATATTTTATCTCTAAAAGTCCAGAAATGGCTGTAGTAAATAGCAGTTGCTGTACGTTTTGTTCAGGTTTAACTTGTTCAATCCTATGTTCCATGTGAGACACCTGATTTTCCTTTGAAGCTGAAGGTGTCACATTAGACTTGGATGCGTAATCACTCCAAACTGGTCAGGATAATCTTGGAGACAGACAAGTCTAGTGTGAAGAGTAAGCAGATACATCAGCAGATGAAACTAATAGGTATATGTAAAAAACTGTTTCCCTGTTGGCCATTTGGTGAATTATACCTAAGAGAATAGCGATGCACAAATCTGGAAATAAATCTGTTTCCTCAGACTCAAATTCAGATTCCAATTAATTAAGGACATTTAGAGTAAGGAAAGTGAATCCTTATTTAGCAGCTCTGAATATTAACTAAAGTGTACCCAGATATCTATTCTGTTTTTAATGAACAAATGTAAAGTCAAGAATACTTGCAATATAACCTGTAAACTACTTAATGCTTAAAATATGTATCTTCACACTTACAATTCCCTTGAAATGGATCTTACTTTTCATGGTGTCTAGGCAAATTCCCACTGAGATGAAGTGTAGATCTATAGTAGGATAGGTACATAATGCTACTATTTCAAGAGTACTGTGCCAAAGTTGCTTTGGGCTAAATTGAAATGGAGATGTTAGTTCTTCTGGACTACTAGTAGAATATCTGGCTGTGTTTTTTAAGTGGCTAGTTATGACGAAAAGCAGATGAGCTGCTTGTGAGTTGTCACTTTTTCTCGAGCCTTTAAGGACTATCATTATGCAGAACAGCAAATGACTTCCAATACCTTCTGCCATGTCTCTTATTTCCTTTATGCATGAATTTATAACCTCTAATGTATCACTACCTAATTTTATTTTACAGGGGAACATTTTATCAAGGCTATTTATGTTCTAAGTGTGGAGCTGGAGCACACAAAGAATGTTTAGGAAGATTAGACAATTGTGGCAGAGCTAATTCAGGTGGTAAGTCATTTTTATTGTTAGAATACCATTTTTAATTAGGACATAAAACTTGCTAGATATAATTAAGGTTTAATTTACCTCTAATTTGTGTTTATTGTAACATACTTGTGAAACTACCATTTGTAAGCACAATTAGAATTGCATTTAGAATTCGTATGGATTTTTATTGCAACTAAATTGAAATGTTCGAAAGCATGAGAGAACTGTTACAGGTCAAACCCAGTTTCTTTGTCAATGTCATATACAACAAGGAATTGCTCTTGTTTCAATCATAGACTGCTCATATATAACACCTGCTGTACAGCGTATCGTCTGTCATCTTTGTGGTTCTCCCTTTAAGTCTATGTCAATTTTCATATTTTCCTCTCTGCTCCTAAAGGTGTGTGTTTGTGTTACCTCAGCTTCCTCTTTCATCTCTTTGGTTTCCATGGTTTCTGTTTCTCACAATATTCACAAAAAGGTGATTGATGGCTCTCTACTTCCCACATGTAAGGACCATTTTTTTCACCCTCTTCTTTTAATCGATAAAATGTATTCTGTGAGTTTTTTCCCTGGCCGTTGTCACTTTGCACTGCCACTGCCTCGGTTCTTCTGCTGTTTGGGACCTTAAGGACTCTTATCATTTGGTCTCCCTCAGATGACTCCAAATCTGACCTCTTCCCTTTCTTTTCAGTATTGCATCTGTAATTCTGTCTGACATCTTCCAGATCTTCCACTGCTAATTCCAAATGTTATCTCTCATTATTTGCTCCCCTTTCCTTCCCTGTGCTCGTTCAATTGGTGGCAGACAGTTTGTTACACTCCAGCCAGCTAGTCGTATAACTGTAGTGCCATTTTTGACTCTTCTCTCTGTCCAGGTTCTGAAGTATTCTTTCTTCTTTCTAGAGATGATTTGATGATTTGGTGCTGATGGCGGGGGGGACGGACAGACAAGTGACAAACACATACCCACCCCCACCTCCCCAATTTCCTTTCCCATTAATACGTTTGAATTCTTGTTGTTTGAATGAGTTTGAAAGAGAAAAGCCATTGGAGCACATGATGATTTTTGGAAAGTGTAGTTATATGTTGGGGAGTTAATTGTCCTTCTCACTTCTCTAAAACCTGTACGTTCCTTTTCCAGAATTATTTCATAATAGTTTGTGAATTTTCTCATGTCTCACATAAGCAAGGGCAACCTCCTCTATTCTTTTTGACATTACAATCTACAGTCTTTGCAAAATGCTGTTGCAGAGATATCTCTCTGCCACTGCTTGAATTACATCACGATTTCATCCACTGCTCTTCACTAAGATGCTGCTTCAAGATTTTGTTTCTAGATTATTGTTCCTTTCAAAATTGTATAAGCTTGTTTCTGTCTTTGTCTCTGTTTCCGTTACTTCCTGGCTTTTGGCTCACTGTGCTATTTGCCTGCTTCATTCTTTCATGAAATCATCAGGATGGCAGGTACTGACTTCTGCTGCAGTCAATGAACTTTATTTTCTCAGTTGCTTTCCTGTATTGGAGGTCTTTCATGCTATCCTCCAAGTCTGGACTTTTTAAAACTAATCTTTTGTAGATCTGAAAACAATACAAGCAATCCCGGTATTTTTCCATGAAATCCTTTTTGGAACATGGGTTTTTCATAGAACCTATGGATATTCTAAAGAAAAAAATACTAAAAATACATTAAAATTATATATTTTAAAGCAATTACATGTAAATTAGAGTGGAAAAACATATACTGTTCTTCACAGGAGAGCTATCTTCTGTGGTATAAGCCTCCTCTACTTTTTTCTTTTACACCTTCTGTTTTAATTGCTTTTGTAGTTTTGATTTTAATTGGATAGCTTGGCACCCCAGGAGGCAGGAGCTTGTCTTTCTATTCCTCTGTAAAGATCTGTGGACACGTATGGTGCAACGTGTATCAGTAAGAATGACCATAAATGCCTAGACAACACAGGTCTGATTTCTTGCAGTTTTCCTGCACAGATGCTTAAGTAAAGCTGTGCACTTGCCAAAGGGAACAAAATAAAGAAAAAGTCACATTTCTGCTTCTTTGTGAGTGGAATAAATTATCATTTTACAACTTCAAAGGAGCAGAATGTTATTTTGGGTTTTACTTAATCATTGCCCTGATTTTTGTAAAATGATACTGTACTGAGTCTGTCTTCAGTGAAATTGGAAGCAACTGAATTGTTAAGACACTGTTTTGTGTTCTGTATTTAGCTCTCATCCAGATGTTCTGCTCTCTGTCCTATCTTCAAACTTTTCTTTCTCTTTTCAGTCTGTTTTTCTTCTATGCAAAGGCTCCCAGATTTCTGTAGCTCTAGTGTGAGCTGAAAGAGTTGTGTATCTTCCACCTGCTCATGAGGCAGAATGACAGGACGTGCTAGGCTGTGGCTTCCTACAGCCTGCTCCGAGAGTCAATCTCTAAATTACAGTTCTTGCCATGCTCCGCTTTGCTCTGTGAATGAGTATGGAAGGGACAAATGGTTTTGCCCACTTTGCTGGGAATGTGTCCTCTTCCCACCTGATGAGGGACTTTGGCCAATGAGTAGGAAGGGAAATCTTGAAATTTTTGTCTACTGTTTTCCATTTTTACTCTTTATTTGTCTTTTTAAAGAAGGAAGTGTTGATTGAGCAGTGCTGCCCATTCATACTGTGCACAGAGAAAGGAAAGGAGGAGCTTTACCAGTTCCTGCTTCCATATGTGGTCCAGAAAGGGATAGACCATTCAGACGCTCTTAAACATTGGTTTGTGCAACTTGAGTAGGAATGATTTTCTGGAGCTGTGTTTTCACTTCTCCAGAGTTATGCTGAGAAATGAGGTCTACCATAAGTTATCTGCCATACCTGCTAAGTTATGAAATGTTATTAAAGGAATTCAGACATAAAGATAAAATGTAAAATTCAACATTTTCACTGTATCTTGTGGAAAAAGTATGCTCTACGTGCACAAAATTCTAATGTAGTTTTAATTTTGAAGCTTTTACTTTTGAAATCTTTAGAGAAATTAATTTATGATAAATTAATTTTTCTAGTGGTGTCATTTGCTGCTCCTACGGGAAATTAGCCAAGGTGGCCTGAGAGTGCTATTAGATAAGAAATTGTGGAGCGTAGCCAGAATACTTTAATAGTAGCAAAACGTCTGGAACATTTATTGTATTGCTATGTATTTCTTTTGTTTCTAGGGGACTATTACAGCCTTTTTCACAGGGTATAATGGACATGAAACACAATCATCCTTTCTGCAAACTGGAAGTTATTATTCCCCAGTCATATGGTATTAGTTACGGCCACAGACTTGGAATATATATAAAAATCCCATGATATATGTGTGGTCTGTTTAATCTGGTGTTCTGCCTCTCTGCCAATAGTTGATTCCAGATGCTTCACAGGAAAATGCAAATCCTCTGTGTGGTAGACTATGCCCAGGAATGATGCTACTTTCTTAATCCTGTTAAATCTTCTTTTTATCTTTTTGGTGTTCTAGGAGTTTTTACATCTTGTTAATGCTTTTGCATAGCTTCCGTATTTTTGTTGATGGAAATATCTAACTGGGTTTCAGAAGTTTTGGAACAGTGAGTTCTGTAAATGTTTTGTTTGACTTCTGGTTTTTGTTGTGTTTTTTTTGTAGGTTGCATATCATCTTGGTTATGGTTGACCTTTTTACCTTTTTAATTTAACATGTGACTTTGTGACTTTTTGTGAGAAGAGTCAATGGAAGTCTTGACTGCTTCTATATGACAAATTATTTTATAACTTCTCATAACCTCTTACTAGTATACCCTCTGAACTGAATAGTCTTAAATTTTTTTGTTTCTTTATAAGTGGAACTTTTTCTATACCTCCAATAATTTTAATTCCCATTCTGTAGACTACTTCTGTTTCTAGAGGTCTATTTGAAAAGAAGTGATAAGAATTCAAAACACTGCAATGAGAATATACCATCAGGTTTCTTAAAGGCATTTGACTTTTCCTTGGCATTTTGTGTCTTTGTACAGTTTAAGATTTTGTTTTCTTTTTAGACCACTGAGCAGATGTTTGTGCTAGCCTTTCTGAAATTATGTTTAGAACCTCCCTGAGTGGGTTAAATCTTTTTGTATTTCACTCCAAGTCACAGTTTATGAAAATTCAAAAGACAGACATCCAAGACAGATGAAACCTTTAGAATGACAAATTTAATAAGTGTCAGATTTAGATGATACACTTATGAGAGAAACATTGACAAAACCTGAAGATAAATTGCTGTGTTGTCATGCTACGCCATATACAAAAAACATATGTCAGCTCTTCGGATGTTTTGCTTCAAAGAAGGCCGGTTCAACAGACTGTAGAAGTGGCAGTGGTAAAAGATGCAGAGTTAATCAGTTGAATTAGTAAATAGAACAAAATGTCTGCATTTAGCCCTTGGGTTTTTTTTGTTACTGTTCCTGTCTTGTTGCCGTAAATTGGAAGTGCTGGTTGAAGTAATCTGTGCTCATTTCTGTCATTACTGATTTACGTTGTTTCCCCCTGAAATGCTGCCCTGTGTATGCTCAAGTAGTTCTCTGCATTTTCATACACTTTACTTTTATGCCCTGTGACTTAATTTTTCTGCGACTTGAAATCCTCCATGCCCCTCTTTTTTGCTAATGTTTCATTTGCTGATGAACTCCTTCAAGTCTGTGTGATCTTAAAGACAGGGCTGTATGAAATCCTTAAACACAAGAATTACAAAATGGATGCACGTGTTTCTCTGACAGGGCCATTTATAAGGATGTATGTGTTGTTCTTTGGTGACTGATGTGGAGGTCTCATCTTCCCTTTCTACCTCTTCTGGCTTCTGAACTGCACTCTTATACTTATTTCAAGGCACAGGACAATTTTACTTATCTGGTGATGCTCTCCCACTAGTTGGAAGGGTTTATATTTGGGAATGGTTAAGAGTGGGACCTTTAGTAAGTTAGCATGAGTAAGACACGCCTTTAGCAGGAAAAGGGAGAAGCTGCCTGCCTCATTATGCCCATTTTCATTGTACAGGTTGTTCTGTGGCCCTTGCAATTTCTGTAGAAGTCCTCAGGATTGATAGAATAGTATCACTCTGCCCAGAACATATTGCAGAACTCCAGTCTGTTTCCTAGTCTAAACCAGCAGAATTAACAATCTGTTTCTGTTGCCAGTCTGGAATTTTTCCAACTCTGTCCAATTATATTGAATTAAGTATTCTCAGGCAAATGTTTGCTGTTCAACAAACTATTGAATATTTCAATTAGATGAACCTCCAATAATGGTTCTAGAATCTGAAAATGTTTTGAATATTTTAAATAGGGTGCCAAACCCACAAAATTTTCTTCTTTATATTGCTGTTCCCAGGGAGTGTTAGAAGCATCTGTCATCAGGGCATAAATGGATTAGAAAAACATTAACTGGGCATTTTTGTAGTAATTTTTAGTTAATTTATGCATGATTCCTTTCTCCTTCAGATAATTCTGTTTAAGAAAGTACTACATTTCCTTAGGTGGAAATGTAGGTAAAGGAGAGGTAGAAGGTTCTTCAATCATGTGATGAACTTGAAAGAAAATGTTACTATATGAATGGGTTAAGTTTAGACGTGCTTTCATATGGTAATATATATGCCCAATAATATAGTCTATGCTGTTTATGTAATAATTACTTGCTACTGCACATTAGAAATTATTCATTAAAAGCATGTGTTTTTGACATCTGAAAAGAAATCATCAGCTTTCACTATTTGCCTTTTTGCTGGCTTGATCAATAGTTGCAAAATCACTGGCTGTCCTCCAAACCTACCATGTCAACAGAATTGACAAGTAAATGCTCAAATCCCAGAACGTTCTTTGCAGTTACGCCACTTTATAGTTAACAGCAACAAAGGTTGCGCTGTATTGTTTAACTAACCATCCTTGTTCAACCTGAACAAAAGTCACTTAGGGGGATTGATATTTTTTGCAGAGTCCTACCCTATGGTACTTCTAGTTCATGATTTGCTTTGCAATGACTGGCTAAATGACCACAAAGGAGCAGGTAGTCCCACAGCTCCTTCAAAGTGGCTTACTTTTTAGCTCCTGCATTCTAAATATTTTGAATTTTCTTTTAAAATAGGAAGGTGAGTAGTTTACTACATATCCTTTTTATTTACTCTCCATTTAGTTAGAATGTAAATCCAGCTGCTCTGTTGCATCCCTGAGGAGCAGCTTTTTCCCATTTTCTGATCTATGCTCCCTCACTTATTGAGGCCAGCTGCTGCTTCTGTCGCTTTTGTAGTAAAATATAATTATCAAAATGTGACCCAATGGTATCATGGCCTCAGTGAATAAGCAAAAACCCTGAAACTTGTGCTGAACTACGGCAGTAAAAGTAGCTTGCTTTCAGAACTGAGAACTCGCGTCATAATTTCATTGGCACATTGGTGATGAATAGAAACTTAAACTAAAATTGTCATTTGTAAAATAGCTGCTGGTGGATATCCTCAGACATTCATTTTTTTTCTAAAAATATAAATAAATAGAAATGAGGGGTTTTTTTGCTCGTCTACTTGTGTAATATTTGGAAAAAAAAATCTCTCATGAGGAAGCAATTCACATAACTCAATACAGAATATTCTGAAATACAGGACTATTTAACCAGTAATGAAATAACAAGACAAGCATAAGTCTTATTTTTTGAATAGGCTTTTATGTGGAATTACAAATACTGGATATTTTTCTATTCCTGAAGTGTTAATAGTGAAATCACAAATGGTATTTTGGTCCATCAGTGTTGGCAAAGTTTTGGGCTTTCTTTTTAATCCAATCCCGCCACCTTCCTTTTCATGAGATGTATTTTATGTGAATTATCAGGAGTATTTATCCCTTCTTGTGTAGTGATTTCTTGAATCCAAATATTGAAAGTTAATAAACGAGTTTCTTATTTATTATGAAAAGTATTGTGATGCTGCAATCAGCAAATGGAACTCATTCATCTAGATGGGTTTGGGATATTTCCTAGAGGTAAAAATATTATTCAACATCAACCATTAAAAATTGGGATTCATTCATTCCCACTGGAAGATAGAATGACATTTCCATTTCATTTTTTTGATGAGAGATCTGCAGAACTAAATGTAGGGCTTTTAAGAAAAAAAAAAAAAAGAAAACCAAAAGAAAAACAACAAAAAAGAAAAACAGTAAGTCTGCATTTGAAGTTTTGGTGCTCCCCGCTCCCCCCCGCCTTGAATTCATTTACAACGCTGAGATTAAACATTCAAAAAAGGTGATATTATTCAGATTTTGGCAAAAATTCTGAAAGGCATATCAAATTGCAACAGTAAATACCAAAATTATATGGAATTTCAGCAGCACTTAGTCAACTAATTCCCTCAGGCTCCTTAGAAAACCTCAGTAGTCTACCTGCATCTCCTCCTTTTGGGCGGGCTTATTTTTCTTCTCTTTGCTCATTGTACAAATGCAAATTAATACTTTTGGAAAGGGTATAATCATAAAAGTGTTTTCTGCGGATGACAAGATGATGTGTCTTTGGCGCACTGTATGAGAGAGGAAATGGTGGCTGAAAGCGTACGTGAGAGCCCTGCCAGTGGTAAACAGGCTGTGCCTCCCTAGCCCGGCGTCCTCAGCTGGCGTGCTTGGTCTCAGCATGCCTTATCATCTTTGCATAAAATGCTAGAAAACCAAAGATAATGTTTTCCCACACTTTACTGTTTAATGTAATTTTTTTTTTCTTAGCAGAACAAAATCTACTTGCCGTTAAAGCTTTTTAGTTGATCTACTGTGTATATGACTTACTGCTTACAAGATACTACAGTAAAAATTTTCAAATATGAAGAAGAAGTAACCAGGCATGTGCAGTTTGTGCTTTGCCACAAGCAGTGTGTGCAGTCCTAGAGAGTGCATCCAAGTAAATACAGTACAGCTGTGTGTGCTTTGATAAGGCACTGAACCAAAATCTAGAGTACACCCAAATACCTGTTACCAGATTAGATTTTCAAGGAAAAATATGAAAAGAAACGCTTTTTCTGTCTTTTGTTATGTGTGGTGGTGTGTGCTTTCAGAAGTGTTATTGTCTTGATGCAGTCCTTCTGATCTCCCAGAGAGAGACTATTTTTTTTCTCCTTTTAAATGTACTTTAAATAGTAGAATAAAATTCATAGGGAAAGACGCAAATAAAACACCAATGGCTTCAGAGTCTGTGGTATAATAATGCAATGCTAAACTGAACTTAAAGACACAAAATATAGAAAATTTTGGAGCTAAAAGTAAACATCTTATCTTGATGTACGTTGGCATGCTATGAGAAGGCAGACAAGAAAAGGTGTAAACTCGACTTGCAGTGAAGAACCATAGCTTTTCAATTCCCAATGAACCAATACTTGGAAAGTATTTTTGAACTGTTCTAAAAGCTTGTAAATTCAGTGGACCAGATTGCTATGCCACTGCTGGAAAGTGCAGCATAACTCGCAGCCAGGAGCCTTTCGTCGCTGGCTTGGCGCTGCCCGCAGGACCAATGAGCAGGGAGGAGAGCGCGCCTCGGTTTGCACAACAGGACCTGGCGCAGCCCCGGGCTGCCGGGGCGGCTGCAGGTATCAGGTAGCGAAGGAAGGCAGCTGGGTTCTTCAGTAATGCAACACAGCACAGGCTGAGATTTGCTGTATAAAAAGCGTACAATTTACAGTCGCCAGTAATGCCAATTTTTACTTATGTTTCAGAACATGGGAACCTGAAACATGAGGTAAGGATTTGTTTTCCTTTGCATGTGATGTTTGTTTTGTCAGTGACATTAGAGCTCCTTATTTACTTTGTGCACGTGCTGTTGGAGCAGGTATGTTTTTCTTCTGCGTTTAACAACAGATTTCTTTAGAGCGGTGGAAAATAGAAGTTGTCTAAGAAACAAGGTATTCATAATGAAATATAAATGTGTTCTGTTCAAAGTGTGAGTCAGTTTTCAGTTGATATGGCTTAATGCCAAGAGCACTGGGAGAGGTGGAGATGTGTTTCTTAAGTTACAGGTAAAAAAACATACATTGCTTTGAAACTGATGTCTAGATCCTTGCTGTTCCTAGGCCAGTAGATTTAAAAGGTTAAAAGTAATCTTGTTTTTTTTAGCAGCACTAGCAAGTCCTGCTGCAGCAACATGCTAGTGTACCAATCTCCGACACAACAAATTGCTGGGCAATGGAAGATGGGCAAGGAAGCGTTTGCCCCTTCATGTAAAAAGGCTTTAGTTGCAGAGCTATCCAGTGGTTATGGAGTTCATATAATGTGGAGAGAAGAGTAAAATGGGCCCTGTACAGAGGAGCTACTGTGGCGCACGTAGCGTACCGTGCTGCCAGCCCAAGGAGGCTGCAAGCTGCCCTGGGTTATTTTCTCGCCAGCTCCTGGTGCCTTTCCAGTGAAGTACGGAAGGGTATGGCAGTTGGGTTTTGTCTGCCAGATCTGACAAAAAAAGAGGCAGCACTTAAACATAGAGCATAATAATTTCTGGTGTCTATTTTAGATGAGAAGTTTATGGTAATGAAACTGCTTAAATGGCACACTGGTTACAAACAACGCAGGAGCGTGTGTTGCTTCTTTCTGTAAGCATGTACATGTTTGCTATCACTAAAATGGGTCCTGGAATCGGAAGGATGTTACTGCTGATGTGGCTGGTGCGGGGGTGCGTGCGCAGGGCTGACCGGGTCTGCGCTCCCCAATGTTTGAGCTGTTGGGTGTCGCTGTGACCCCAGACGGCATCGGGGGCCGGGTGTGGGGCCCCGGCACCCT